>NC_048299.1:277338114-277438932 GCF_013100865.1 Trachemys scripta elegans | reverse complement strand
TGTGTGTGTGTGTGTGTGTGTGTGTGTGTGTGTGTGTGTGTGTGTAAGAGATTCATAGATTCATAGATTATAGGACTGGAAGGGACCTCGAGAGGTCATCGAGTCCAGTCCCCTGCCCGCATGGCAGGACCAAATACTGTCTAGACCATCCCTGATAGACATTTATCTAACCTACTCTTAAATATCTCCAGAGACGGAGATTCCACAACCTCCCTAGGCAATTTGTTCCAGTGTTTAACCACCCTGACAGTTAGGAACTTTTTCCTAATGTCCAACCTAGACCTCCCTTGCTGCAGTTTAAACCCATTGTTTCTGGTTCTATCCTTAGAGGCTAAGGTGAATAAGTTCTCTCCCTCCTCCTTATGACACCCTTTTAGATACCTGAAAACTGCTATCATGTCCCCTCTCAGTCTTCTCTTTTCCAAACTAAACAAACCCAGTTCTTTCAGCCTTCCTTCATAGGTCATGTTCTCAAGACCTTTAATCATTCTTGTTGCTCTTCTTTGGACCCTTTCCAATTTCTCCACATCTTTTTTAAAATGCGGCGCCCAGAACTGGACACAATACTCCAGCTGAGGCCTAACCAGAGCAGAGTAGAGCGGAAGAATGACTTCTCGTGTCTTGCTCACAACACACCTGTTAATGCATCCCAGAATCATGTTTGCTTTTTTTGCAACAGCATCACACTGTTGACTCATATTTAGCTTGTGGTCCACTATAACCCCTAGATCCCTTTCTGCCGTACTCCTTCCTAGACAGTCTTTTCCCATTCTGTATGTGTGAAATTGATTTTTCCTTCCTAAGTGGAGCACTTTGCATTTGTCTTTGTTAAACTTCATCCTGTTTAACTCAGACCATTTCTCCAATTTGTCCAGATCATTTTGAATTATGACCCTGTTCTCCAAAGTAGTTGCAATCCCTCCCAGTTTGGTATCATCCTCAAACTTAATAAGCGTACTTTCTATGCCAATATCTAAGTCGTTGATGAAGATATTGAACAGAGCCGGTCCCAAAACAGACCCCTGCGGTACCCCACTCGTTACGCCTTTCCAGCAGGATTGGGAACCATTAATAACAACTCTCTGAGTACGGTTATCCAGCCAGTTATGCACCCACCTTATAGTAGCCCTCTATAGAGAGAGAGAAAGAAAGAGAGGCGGGGGGTGGGGGCTGATATTAGGTTTCCCCCTTCCCGCTGCTGCTGTCTGAACTTACAAGACAGCATGCTGCCACACTCTCTGCCCCCCAAAACCCACTGTCTCTCCCCCCACATACACACAACACACTCCCTGTCACCCTCCACCCCCCACCCCTCATTTGAAAAGCCGCTGGCAATCTAGTAGGATGCCCAGGGAACAATGGGATTGGGAAACCTGCATCATATGATGCTGTGCCTGCCCCATTAGGGATTGCAAACCCTTTCCAAAGCATGCGGCAGCCACTTGCACACTGGGATGGCTCCCACAATGCACTGCTCTCTGTGGGGTTGCAAGAGCTGCTAATGTGGACGTGCTCCACAGTCACAGGGAGCACAGTGTGAACACACGGCAGCGCTCTCCCTGCTGCTGTCTCCAAGGGCTGGTTTAACTCCCGGCGCTCCACATCTGCAAGTGTAGACGTAGCCTTAGACCCAGACCCTCCAAGGTATTTAGGTGCCTAACTCCCAGGGACTGAGGATCTAGGCCTTCCAGTCTAAATAGATCCAGAGAGGTGAAATGACTTAGCACACAGCAGCCCAGTGGCAGAGCCCAAAATATGCAGGGGCACTGGGTCACTGACGGAGAGAGAGAAGCAGCAAGCCTGTTGAAACCCCAGGACCACTCCCTGTCTCCTGATTCCCAGCACTGTGCCTTACCCACTGGATCTCACTGCCTCTTAGGGAGAGCGTCTTTCCTTCCCGTTGTGTTGGGGGTCTCAATGACTCTGGGGAGCCCAGGCGAGAGTGATGGAAGACTTTGTGGTGGAGAGTAGCAGAGGGGTAGCCGTGTTAGTCTGGATCTGTAAAAAGCAACAAAGAGTCCTGTGGCACCTTAAAGACTAACAGATGCATTGCATCTCATGAAGTGGGTATTCACCCACGGAAGCTTATGCTCCAATACATCTGTTAGTCTTTAGGGTGCAACAGGACTTTTTGTGGTGGAGGTAATTCCAATGCTGATTCCCCCTTCCACCCTCGACCCCCATTGACTGTAACTCTGTAGGGTAGCACAGCCCTTCTTTTCCCTATGCCTTTAAGAGCACAAGACCCTGTTCTTATGGCAGAATTATTATTATTACGGCTGCAGCCTGTGGCTCATAAAATCGCAATGACTGCTCCGCTTCCTGCTTTGCAATTAGCGAAGATCATCTGTGGCACTAAACAGTGATTCGTATTGCACAGGAGTTAATCTGGATGGAGAGCAAAGGCCAAGTGCCCGTGGATGCCGCTGTGTGGTTATTATTATTATTTACTGTTTGTATTATCCTGTAGCACCACAGGGGCTGAAAGACGGCTGACGATGTTTCCTCCCAAGCACACCCAGCGAGTCGTTTTGAACAGGGGGCTCTAAATATTTTTTAATTGGTATTTTGTTTTTCAGTGGGAGGCGTATGTGGCTATCAGAAAAACAGCTCAGGATTGTCCATATCACTGTTTGCACTCTAAAGAGCCCGAGTCAAATTCCTGTTTGGGCCTCGGAAATGGAGTAATGGGAATATTTTGTCTGGATAGCAGGAAACTGTGAGTGACCCTGGTCTAGTTACAAACCTCCCGTGATCAGTGGGTCTCAGGCGATTTGGGGTTTACTCCTAGCTCTGCCAGTGACTAAGTGTGTGCCTTTGGACAGTCACTTTGGGTGTGTCTCCATTGCACACTGACTGGCGGTGGTGTGTAGGGTACTGTACATACATGCCCAGTGAAAGGCTCTGGCGGGGGGATACAGCAGGGAGAGGCTCCGGCAGCTCCCTGGCATGGGGGAAAGCTCTGCAGCAGGGAAGTGGCAGGACACTACGCTGCTAAAAATAACGGTGTAGACAGGGGAGGCCCTGCTTGGACATGTAGGGAGCCATGTAGGGTATATGCCTAAGGTTCTTGTCTGTCTCTACTCTCCTAAGCTGTGTCTCAGTACTTACAGTGCTATTTATACCCACGCTATATCCAACCCATACTACTGCCAGAAGTGCGGCTCCATCACCAGTCAGGGCCACAGCCACCTCACACAGTTTCACATTAAAATTCAGCTGGTGCCCGCATTGCAGATTTCCTGCCACCCCGAGCACACGTTGACATCCACGGCCAACTCTCTGTCTGTATGTTCAGAAGTGCATTCTGGGAAACAGCAGCAGCTAATTGCCAAGCTCTAGAAATGTTTTTGAACTCTCCTTGTCTTACCCTTTTCACTTAGGATCTCCGATGAGACCCCAAGAGAAAACTGTAGCAAGAGAAACACTTACCAGGAAGCTTTACGAATGTGCAATATAAAATATGGAGCATCCCCCAGCTTAAAGTACACATTCTTCACCTCCTAGGTTCTTGGAGTGTGTTACACTAGCATAAACTTCCTTATGTGTCGGCGAGTGGGTGTAAACAGGTCTTAAGGGCCTGAGTGAGTCTTATACTAGTTTACATATCATCAAATTTGGCCCACGGAGTGTCTGCAGTGGTTTGAATAGCCTGTGATCAGCTCATGTTGCTCCTCCTCTGTATAATTTGTAATAACTGGACACGGTTCAATCAAAGAGACTATTTAATATTACCTCGGGTACTCTCACCACTTCCATTTGGCTTGGCTAGGGCTGTGTGATTAGTGCGTAGAAAGCAATGCTAGGCGTCAGGAAACGTGAGTTCTATCCTAACTCTGCTACTGACTTGAGATGACAGCAAGTGAATTATTTCACCTCTCTGTGTCTCGGTTTGGCTGGTCTCTCTCCGACCTTCGCTAATTGCTTTGAGAGCCTTGGATGGAAGGCGCTACCTGCCTGCAGACTGTTGCTACCAATCCGTGGCCAGTGTTCAGATGCACTGGATTTTCATTCCTCTCCACAGCCCTCCCGAGTAGCTTGGCAGCTGGAGAGGGGTGCTTGAAAAATTAAGTTTATTATTGTAATTATGGCCTCAAAATTCCAAACTATTAAACAGATAATTGAGTTTATGCTGCTCCCTTCTGCCCTCTCGGTGTCTCTCTGCCCTGCTCGTCTGTGCATTTCTCTCGCTTTTCTTCTAAAAAAGCATTTGACGAGGACAACAGTTATTGACATGAAAGAACCTTCTAATTCGCTAGCGCCCAGCCAGGGTTGAATGAGTGGCACTGGTCTGGGGATTGATGGGAAGATAATGCCCGCACAACTTGAACATATTGCATCTTTCATTAATGTGAATGAGCCGCTGCTCCAGTCTCGAGTCGTTTGCACCTCTCTGGGACATCCAATTTGACAGCGCCTCAATGATCATTTCAGCTCGAGAGCAATTAAAGCCAAATTCGCATCTGCGCATGAGATTAAAAAAGTGGGAAAGATTAATTTTTGAAAGCTGCTACCTTTCATGGGCGATAGCATCAATTGATTGGACAGACGGACCATGTGTACAAGCATCTCTATGCAAGAGGAAAAGAAAACCTCAGTCACCTTTCTTGCTTTGCCTGGCATCATCCTTTCAAGGTGATAAACACTTTCCTTTGTTCCCATAGGGCCTGGGTGCGTTAGCTAGGCATAAAGTTCATTGTGTAGCTTTATGCAAACAAGACTTCATTTGCAGGAGTGCTTTCCCTCCGTCTTAAAGGGGAGAATATCACAATACACCCTGCAATGAAGCAATTTTCCCCTCCTGGCTGCATACATACAGACACAAAAGTTGCCTGCTAAACTACATGCTCCAGCATACAGAATAGAATTTCTATTCTACCAACACATGAACCTACTGCTTGTGTTAAAGATTTAGTAGCTGTAAGCAGCACTAGGATTAGAGTTGGTTGGGACCTTTTTGACAAAACATTTTTTCCCCACCGGAAAATGCTGCTGCGTCAAAACCGAAACGATTTAGGTGAATTTCCCATTTTGAAATTAAAAAAAAAAAAGTTTTGAAATTGTCCAAACATCCCATTCTGACATTTTTTTCTAAATGAAGAAGGTTCCATTTTGGGGTCAAAACATTTTTTGGTTCAGGAATTTAGGTTAATGTAAAGTAAAAAAAAAAAAAAGTCAGTTCAAAATTGAAATAACATGTTTCAAAATGGTCAAAATGAAATGTTTCAGCTGACCAGACATGAGTTTTTTTCTTCTGGATTGTTGGGTTGTGAAAATTGTCCAGATTTCAACTTGTTTCAGTTTGGGGCAGGACCCTTTTTTGAAATCTTGAAAATTCTCCCGGGACCCGAAAACCATTTCTCACCCATTTTAGCCTCTGTGCACAGTGGTGAGTCATCCCCATGCTAGGCCAATCCACAAGTCAGGAGTTGGTCTGGTGACTCTCAGGGCCGGTATATAAGCCTCCCAGGAGAAACAGCTCCATCTGCTCAATGTATGTGTGGGTACAGCACAAAAAGGCCCTGATCTCATTTGGGGTCTCTAGCCACTACCAATATAAAAAGGTCCACTTCTGGTGCTCCATATTTATCACACGTGTATATGTATCTACAGAACACACAATCGGTTTGATAGTGCCTCTAGCTTTTTGATTTGATGGAACATGACATTAAAATGTTGGACAAATTCCAGATTGTACATAGGATTTAAATGCTTCACTGTCCAACTGGCCAGAGAATGAGCCTCTGGGACACCATACAATGGTGCCCTTCAGACACTGGTTTAAATTGACCCCGTATGACAACTTTCTGACTGTGTGTGTGGGTCTGGTCTCCAGCAGTTTGGTCTTTCCATCTTTTTCTTTCCTTCCATGGTTTTCAGGAGATGATGGTGGTGGGGAATGTAAAAAAGAGCCATGATGTGCTTTAATTATTATATAGCGGTGTTCGTGCGTTCTTGGCAATCGATTGTGAAATTAATTAGCATGTCATTTGCAAAACGGAATGGCGCTTTTCTTCCTTTTCACTCTTTTTGTTCTTGTTATCCACGATGCTTCTCAGCCCTTGTTTTCCACCTAATTAAAATTCCAATAACTTTCAGGATGTGAGGATTTAAACAAACAAACAAAAATTTGTTTGCATGTAGCTCAAAGACTGTTTCGTGTCTCACGAGGCTCCTGATTTGCTTCTGGGGATTTCGAAGCTGCTTGCTAAAGCCCTATCTACACTACCGAGTTTTGTCACCAGAACCTGCCTTTTGGCGACAAAACCGCGAGAGCATACACACTGCCATGCGACTTCTGTCAGGAAAAACGCCCAGTTTTGGTGACAAAAAACTTCCACCCCTACGAGAGACTTTTTTTTCTTTCCCCCTCCCTTTATTGTCGACAAAGAACCAGTGTAGACACGGCTGTTTGTTTTGTGGACAGAATTGACTTCCGCCAGTATCCCACAATGCCTGCCCTGGTGACTCTGCTCAGTGTTTTGAGCTCTGCTGCCCTGCAGGCATGCGCCTCTCCCCTTTCAAAGCTCCGGGAAGTATCTGACAGCTGAGTGCGCTGCTCCCTTTGGGGAACAAAGAGCAAATCGTTGGAATGCTCCTGTTCTGCCCAGCGCTAGGAACACAGCCGCAGGCAGACTGCTGTCATGGGCAGGGGAGACTGCTGCTTTGCCATTCCTCGGCAGGCAGAGCTCACAGAGCTACTCATGATGTTGCTCCCAGCAGCGGAGGAGGCTGTGGGAATCCCAAGATGGGCAGCGATCAGCTCTGCCTTCCCGCAGCACTGCACCGTGGGATACATAGAACAGGGTTCCATGCTTATCTTAGAATCATAGATTATCAGGGTTGGAAGGGACCTCAGGAGGTCATCTAGTCCAACCCCCTGCTCAAAGCAGGACCAATCCCCAACTAAATCATCCCAGCCAGGGCTTTGTCAAGCCTGACCTTAAAAACCTCTAAGGAAGGAGACTCCACCACCTCCCTAGGAAACGCATTCTAGTGCTTCACCACCCCCCTAGTGAAATAGTGTTTCCTAATATCCAACCTGGACCTCCCCCACTGCAACTTGAGACCATTGCTCCTTGTTCTGTCATCTGCCACCACTGAGAACAGCCGAGCTCTATCCTCTTTGGAACCCCCCTTCAGGTAGTTGAAGGCTGCTATCAAATCCCCTCTCATTCTTCTCTTCTGGAGACTAAACAATCCCAGTTCCCTCAGCCTCTCCTCATAAGTCATGTGCTCCAGCCCCCTAATTTTTGTTGCCCTCCACTGGACTCTTTCCAATTTTTAACACATCCTTCTTGTAGTGTGGGGACCAAAACTGGACACAGTATTCCAGATGAGGCCTCACCAATGTCGAATAAAGGGGAACGATCACGTTCCTCAATCTGCTGGCAAAGCCCCTACTTATACAGCCCAAAATGCCGTTAGCCTTCTTGGCAACAAGAGCACACTGTTGACTCATATCCAGTCGTGATGACTTTGCTACATGACCGTATATGAATTGGACCCAGGCCGCCAGGCTCATTTCACCACAAACGGGCAGCCAGATACTTTCTATTTCCTCCAGTTTCCAAAGAGCAAAGCAAAATATGATGCGGAGCATCTACAGTCGAGCTAGGCTTCTTCCCCTGATGCATCATTCGTCATACAAAGGTGGGGGATCTTTCCATGGCAGGCGGAGATACTGCCCTTTAAAATCAACAGTGATCACTTCCCTAATAATTAGAACTCCAGCAGAATAAGGGGTGGGAGTGGAGGGGAAGCCACATGCTCACACTGAGGCCTTGTCCACGCTACTAAGTTTTGTTGACAAAACTTATGTCGACACCCAGAAGTCGACAAAACAAAAATCACCAAAGGGTGTTCACACTTGCTCCCTCTGTTAACAGATCATGTCCACATTGGGGGCACCATCAGCAACAGTGTGAGCAATGCACCATGGGTATGTGGTTTGAGCATTGGCCTGCTGACCCCAGCGTTGTGAGTTCAATCCTTGAGGGGGCCATTTAGGGAACTGGGGTGTAACAAACAAACAAAAAAACTGTCTGGGGATTGGTCCTGCTTTGAGCAGGGGGTTGGACTAGATGACCTCCTGAGGTCCCTTCCAACCCTGATATTCTATGATTCTATGACTTCTGGCATTCATTGGCCCCCTTACTGGCAGTATGACCCTGTAGGGTGCAGTTAAGTATAATGGGGTGGAGATAAGGTTATCTAACTTTATACTTGGTGTTCAGTAGTAAATGAAGGTCGTTTCTTACCTTTCCCTAACAGCTCTAATCAGGTGCATGGCATTGTGAGCATGTGCTTTCCCAGTTGCTCCACAAACACAGACCACACACGATAGCTAAACTCCAAACTTAGCCCCATCCCAGGGTTTGGCTTTACTAAGAAAGAAACAGGATAGCAAGGATCCATACAAATAGTGTTTTCTCCAGGTCTGGCTGCTCCCAGGTTCCTCCCTCAGGGCGACTCAGCCCACACCCTACATCCTCGCACTCCCCAGATAGCCATTTCCACGTCTCTTATATCCAGGTGGAGTAACTAACCTCTTGCCTCAGTGAGTCACCAGAAACCTATCCCTTTCCCAGCAGCATCAACACTGGTTAACAGGGTGGGCTGTGTCAGGCGAACACCGCCAGCCTTTTACAAGCAGCTTTTACATGAGTTAGCAGAAGCATTCCGGCGGATGGGAAGCAAGGTCTGATGGTTAAGGCACAGGGGCATAAATCGTGAGACCTGAGTTCTGTTGCTGATTCTATCCTGCACTTCTGCAACCGTGGGCAAGTCAAAGCCAAATTGGTGACCAGCGGTGCCTAACGTTAGCTGCATAAATCTGTCATTAGGCATCTGGACCCTGAAGCTGAGCTGGGCCTCTTGGGAAGCACAGCTCAGGTTATTCAGCTCATGAGCTTTTGTGCCAACCCAGCTGCTGGGCATAACTTAGAGCCCCCTTGAGGCTGCTGTAATTTATGGGCCTGTAGACCATGTTGCAGCCCACAATAGATAGAGTCCAAAGTGTTCCATGTTCTCAACACACCCCTGTGCTAGGGCATCAGCAGGGGTATTTCCCAGGAACCATCTCTCCATCAGTGTAGGATGCTTGATATAGTAAGGACTGCAGCAGAACAAGCTTTCCACACACTCTGCCCCCTGTCATTTATTTCAGATGTGATCATCTGACTCTCACGCTGGGGGAAGTAGCCTGCCCGCTCTCACTTCTTTCCGTATGTATTTTTAAGAAAAGGCAAATCAATCAAATAGAAAAGAAACTATGGAAAGGCGTCTAAAATGAACTGATGA
Organism: Trachemys scripta elegans; assembly: GCF_013100865.1. Lineage (NCBI taxonomy): Eukaryota > Metazoa > Chordata > Testudines > Emydidae > Trachemys > Trachemys scripta. The sequence continues at coordinate 277,429,629 of NC_048299.1, read as the reverse complement.
CTCCACCCTCCCCCATATATAATGCCACAGGGCCTGATTCTGATCCCACTCCTTTCAGTTCTGCAGCAGTGTAACACTCTTGGGCCAGATTCTCAGCTGGCATAAATCAGCAGAGCTCCACTGACGTCCGTATAGTGACATCGACTCACAGCCGCTGAAGATGTGGCCTGTTGACCTCAGAGGCGTTTTCGGTGCCTTGTGCTGGTGCCGTCGAGAACAGAATCAGAGCCATATTGCTTCAGCAAATGATTCTTCTCTTGGTTATGCTAAGAGTAGCTCCACTGACGTACACTGCTATAAACCCAGCACACGTCACTGGAGAGGACAACTGGGTCCTGTAGTTGGCAGGAGCAACCGCTCCTTCCTCTGCCTGCCTTGGAGCTGCAATGAAGCAGCCACCTGCCTAATTCATTCAAGCCAATATCTCCAACGGCCGGTGACGGGACGCTAGATGGGGAGGGCTCTGAGTTACTACAGAGAATGCTTTCCCAGGGGTCTGGCCGGGCATCTCGCCCACATGCTCAGGGTCTAACCAATCACCATATTTGGGGTTGGGAAGGAATTTCCCTCAGGTCCGATTGGCTGAGACCCGAGGGGGGTTGTCACCTTCCAATGCAGCACAGGTCACTTGCTGGTTTGAACTGGAGTAAATGGTGGATTCTCTGGAACTTGAAGTCTTTAAACCAGGATTTGAGGACATCAGTAACTCAGCTAGAGGTTAGGGGTCTGTTACAGGAGTGGGTGGGTGAGGTTCTGTAGCCTGCGATGTGCAGGTGGTCAGGCTAGATGATCATGATGGTCCCTTCTGGCCTTACAGTCTATAAGTTTAATCTGTATTAGCCTCTAACTAGCTGGTTGGACCACAGCCGACTATCAGGTGGACTAAGCCGCTCTCAGCGTCTGGGCTGAAACTGACCCTGGGCAGGGGATTCTGTTCATACAAGTCAGCTCAGGGTGTAACATCAGCCTCCTCGGTGATATTGGCAGGTCAGCAAAGATCAGTGTGCTCCCATCCAACGTTATACAGCAATAAATGGATAGCGACCCGAGAAAGAAAGTGACATATTCTTTGTGCACAGAGCAGTTTGTAAGTGAGGGGTCAGAGTGGCCCCAAATCATTTCTCCCTCCATCTCCACAAGGCTGAGATTGGATGGGCATTTTCCAGCCCACCAGCCCCTAAAGGGCTCTGCCACAAAATTAATCCTCACTGAGTCAGCCTGAACTTTTCATCCATCCCTTCCAGCTGTGCACCCAGACCCTCACCTCGTGGATGGAGAGGATTGGTGTCCAGCGGCACCGCCTAGCTGGCAGGTCCCTGGAGGGATTGTGCTGCTGCTGTAGCAGTGAAAGGAGCAGGGAGGGAGGGTCCTCATGACTCTGGTGAGTTTAAATTCTCCTGTATCGCATTGCATGAGCCTAGCTGGCGTTTTGCCATAAATTGCAAGTGTGGCGAGCGATGAAGCTTGGATAAAATGTCATTGGAGGTGAACCCGAGAGAGGGCAAGTGAACTGCAACAAACAGCGGAAAAACCCTCCGAAATTAAACACCGCTGATTGAAATCCTCGCCGCAACAAATTGACATGATCATCTATTCATTAAAAAAAGATGACATCACGTTCCTTGGGAACTGCTTTCTAAGGGCAGAAGAGCCCTCGCTGCCCAAACCGCAGCTGGGTGAAGTTACAAGAAGTTAGGACTCCCTGCGTGAGCTTGGCCAGGCACTGAATCGGTCTGTGCCGCAGCTCCACATCTGTACTAGGAGGATAATAATGTTTTGTTTATTGAGACTGTCAGCTGATCAGGGCAGGAAGTGTCTGTATGTAAATGTACAGCACCTAACACAGTGGAGAACTGATCTCCATTGGAGACTCTAGGAGGTACTGTAATACACATACTTAATAATAGTCCCTCGTCCTTTACCTGCTCCTGATGTTGCATTTCCTCCCCCCCTCTATGTGGCTGATATTCCCACGGTGTCCGAGGACCTTAAGGGCCTCGATGTTATTTCCTTTGGTTTGAATATGTTCTGGGTCAGGCGGTGACCGGATTAAATGGATTTCAGCCCTGGCACGGGCTCCTGTCGTCCTGCCAAATCTTACTCGGAAGCCTTTTAAAAAGCTCCGTGTGTGTGTTCACACTGGCAACGACTTCCAGCATGCCAGCCAGCGCTGCCCGCTCCGAACAACCCAGCCTCAACGCATCCTTCCCCACCTGTGCCCATCTGGCCAGAACCTGTTTACAATGCATCTGCCTCCTGATTCCACATGGCCTGGCGCTTCTGTTGGCATGCACGCCTGGGCAAAGTGCTCCCCAAAACTGCCGCATGGGTTAGGCATGCATCCAGCTGAGACGTCTGCTTCCAGGTACACTGGCCCGACCCTGACCTGGTGTTAATCAGCATAGCTCTGTTGACTTCAACTGAGCTACGCCAAAGACCATCTGCTGAGACTCAGGCCTGGTTTGTTTTGTTCACGCCTCATGCTCCCAACCCCCACGCTCCATTTGTCCGTTGCCTCCATCAGTTGGATCCTAGTCTGACACCTAGATCATGTGCTCTCTGGGTCAGGGAGTGCCCAGTTGGTCACTTGTTTGTACAGGGCCTAGCACAGTGAGCCCCTGATCCTGGATGGCAATTCTTAGGTGCTACCATAATAGAGATAATGACTAATAATAATAATTCTACACCCATTTTGTCTAGGTGTACCTGGCTGCACAAGGTGCAAAATCAGCTGAGGATCTGTCCCTGAGATATGGTCTACACCCGGACTCGTTTGATATAATTGTTTTAAGAATGGGCTTTTCGATCTAGCAGAGACAGGTGTACCACGATCCAATGGCTGGAAGTTGAAGCTAGACAGATTCAGATTGGAAATAGGGTGCACATTTTTAACCCAGAGAGCGTAATTAACCATTGGCCCAATTTACCAGGGATGATGATGGATTCTCCATCACTGGCAAATTGAAAATCAAGACAGGATATTTTTCTGACCGAGCTGCTCTAGGAATTATTGAGGGGAAGTTCTATAGCCTATGTCACACAGGAGGTCAGACTAGATCAGTGGGTCTCCAACTTTTTTACTGGCAACCCCTTTCACATCGCAAGCCTCTGAATGCGACCCCCCTCATAAATTAAACACACGTTTAAATATATTTAACACAATTATAAATGCTGGCGGCAAAGCGGGGTTTGGGGTGGCGGTTCACAGCTCATGACCCCCATATAATGACCTCACGATCCCCCAGTTTGAGAACCTCTGGACTAAATAATCACAATGGTCACTTCTGGCCTTGGAATCTATAAATCTGTGAAACGACAGGTGAGATTGTATATTGATTTGGTTAAACCGGTGCAGTTTGGTGTATGGACATTCCTATAGCAGTTTGAACCTGGATTATATCGGTTTAGCTTGGCCTGTTACTGAAACCAACGTAACCAGTTTTAGACGGATACAAGACAGTCCCCACACAAAAGCTGCTCTGATTGTCTCATTGCATTCCCCAAGCTGTCTGTTTCCATCTGTTGACTCTTGGCTTATACTTAGATTGTAAGCGAGTCGGGGCAGGGAGCCTTTTTTTTGTTCTGTGTTTGTACAGCGCCTGGCACAATGGGGTCCTGATCCCTGACTGGCACCCCTAGTGCTACAGTCATGCAAAAATGGAATAATAATGTAGCTATCCTGATGGAAGTGAAACTGGTGCTCCTTTTGTGTGTAGACGAGTTGCTCATTTCTAAGCCCAGTTGTTTTCTGAGCTCATGATGATGCAGACTTACAAAAATCCCTTTTTGCTCTCTCAGAAGCCATGGTTTTGCTTATCTCTGAATTGCTGAATACCTCTGTTTCCTGGGGCATGTTATTTTTCGTGTATTTCACAGCTCCTGACTGCACTGGTGAAAGATAAAGACGGAATGGGTTAGTCAGTTCAGCTGCCATATCTGGTCGCATTTTGCTTTGCATTGCTCACAAAATATGGTTCAGTGGTCTGTTAAAATTAATTTCATATTAATTGTTTTAAAAGCAACAGCATCCTGCTCTGTTTTGGGTGAGCAATTGCCTTTCTCTGCTGGGAAATAATTTGGGCATTTCATTTGGAAAAAAGTAATTAACTGCATGGGTATGCTTAGTTGAGTAAGTCATTACAATCTCTGGACTTATGCAAATGAGGTTGTCAGGGTATAATTCAGATCGAGATAACGCAACAGATATATTAAACTTTACTTTGCACAAGTCCAAGGGAATATGACTGTGCAAATAAAAGCTGTTTATGGGTTAATTGACAAATCTCGTTTGCATAATCAGTTCTCCGAGAGCGTGAAGCAGATACCACGTGTCATCGTCTCAATCAGTCATTTAGTTGAGCCAGTGCAAACCCCTGTGTGGACACACACTCAGTCTGGTGTAAGAATAGTTTCTCTTGATTTAGCTTGAACCTGTTTCTAACCCATTTAAGCTAACCCGAAATAAGCTTGGTTTAAACTGAAATAAGAGCGTCCACACAGGAGGGTGCGCTGGTTTAACTAACTTGGTATATAGACGTGTCTTTGCATAAACCAGAGCAACTTCTCCATGTAGACATGCCTCAGCAAGGAGGCATATAAGGGAATGGTGGAGGAACAAAAACAGTAGGGTGTTTTAGCACTGACCACAGATATTGGACAAAAATGGGCAATAGCTGTTTGATGGCTAAACTGATGTATTCCTAGGTTCAAATAGCCTAGCGCCCATTTGATATGCATTATGCCATGAAACATGCTTTAAGGGTCACCCCCCAGTGGATTATCCCCTGCCTTTATGATGATTATGATTATTGTTTAGTATTTGTATTATGGGAGCACCTGGTGGCCTTAATCAGTATCATTGTGCTAAGTGAAGCAAACCTACATAACGGAAAGACTGGCCCTGCCCCATAGCGCTGACATTCTTAAAGATTTTATATTTTAAGGGACCATGAAGATCATTTCCTCTGACCTTCTTCCTAACCCATGCCAGAGCATTTCGCTCAGCGATTCGTGCATCAATCCCACTCTTAAAACGCTACTTTAATGCATTGTCTCCAGTCTTCAAGTGCTTACGGAGTTGTAGCTGCTGCTCTTAGTGACTAAAATAAGACTGGACAAGAAGGCAAGCACCCAGATTGACACTCGGATCCCAGGCTCACATATTTTTACTTGTATGGGGCATCGCCGAAGGGCAATAAACACGGAACTTTTTTAGAAGTGCTTTTCAGAATAGAAATGGACTTTAAGACAGGTTTCCTTATAGATGGATCAATGGATGGATGGCTAGATCCAAGCAAGGAACTGTGTGTGTGTGTGTGTGTGTGTGTGTGTGTGTGTGTGTGGAAACTGAAGTGCATTTGTACTCCAAAAAATGACTGCTGATGCTTGTTTCTGGGACAAATTTACACTATTACTGCCTGGTCTTTACCTGATAAATGTGAATTATGGATACAGGTATGTTTAATTGTAGGATGCATCAATTATGATATCTCATAACAGTTTCAGTCATGTCTCCTTAGTGCTCTTGGTCATCACATACCATCAATAAAAGCAGTAGAAACCCCATCTCCGGAAATGCCCGCTTCTTTGGGACCGGAAGCAGAAATACCACATGGCTACAAGAACAGCCTTTCTGAGTAAACAACTGACAAGGAATAAGCCAGTAGGTAACTTCCACTCCATTTTGTTTGTGACCAAACTGCCAACCGGTTGTGACTTCTACTGCGATATTCATGTCACAGCCTGGCTGGCCTTTTAAGGGGAGTTGGGTTCAAGTCTTGCCTGTGACCCAGCAGTTAACCCGCCTCGACTGATCCTGAGCTGGGGACCCAATGACGGTTAGTGAGCCCAGCTGTGAAAGGATCAAGGAGGACCCCAAAGAGAGGGAAGAGAACTCAGTGAGGGAGGAAGCAACAGAGAGTCCTGTGGCACCTTTAAGACTAACAGACGTATTGGAGCATAAGCTTTCGTGGGTGAAAACCCACTTCGTCAGACACATGTAATGGAAATTTCCAGAGGCAGGTATAAATATGCAGGCAAGAATCAGTCTGGAGACAACGAGGTTAGTTCAATCAGGAAGGGTGAGGTCCTCTGCTTGCAGTTGAGGTGTGAACACCAAGGGAGGACAAACTGCTTTTGTAGTTGGCTAGCCATTCACAGTCTTTGTTTAATCCTGAGCTGATGGTGTCAAATTTGCAAATGAACTGAAGCTCAGCAGTTTCTCTTTGAAGTCTGGTCCTGAAGTTTTTTTGCTGTAAGATGGCTACCTTTACATCTGCTATTGTGTGGCCAGGGAGGTTGAAGTGTTCTCCTACAGATTTTTGTATATTGCCATTCCTGATATCTGGCTTGTGTCCATTGATTCTTTTACATAGTGACTGTCCAGTTTGGCCAATGTACATAGCAGAGGGGCATTGCTGGCACATGATGGCATATATAACATTGGTGGACGTGCAGATGAATGAACCGGTGATGTTGTAGCTGATCTGGTTAGGTCCTTGATGGAGTTGCTGGTGTAGATATGTGGGCAGAGTTGGCATCGAGGTTTGTTGCATGGATTGGTTCCTAAGTTAGAGTTGTTATGGTGCGGTGTGTGGTTGTTGGTGAGAATATGCTTAAGGTTGGCGGGTTGTCTGTGGGTGAGGACTGGCCTGCCTCCCAAGGTCTGTGAAAGTGAGGGATCATTGTCCAGGATGGGTTGTAGATCACTGATGATGCGTTGGAGAGGTTAACCCACCGACCGCTACGCCTACCTTCATGCCTCCAGCTTCCACCCCGGTCACACCACACGATCCATCGTCTACAGCCAAGCACTGAGGTACAATCGCATCTGCTCCAACCCCTCAGACAGAGACCAACACCTACAAGATCTTCACCAAGCATTCTCAAAACTACAATATCCGCACAAGGAAATAAAGAAACAAATCAACAGAGCCAGACGTGTACCCAGAAGCCTCCTGCTACAAGACAGGCCCAGAAGAGAAACCAACAGAACTCCACTGGCCATCACCTACAGTCCTCAGCTTAAATCTCTCCAATGCATCATCAGTGATCTACAATCCATCCTGGACAATGATCCCTCGCTTTCACAGACCTTGGGAGGCAGGCCAGTCCTCACCCAAAGACTGAAGTGGGGGAAGTGCTGGACCCAGGCTAAAGAGATTTCTAGCCTGTGTGTGGAAAACCTGGGGATCCCAAACTGCAAAGCAAATGCAGCTTGTTCCTTAAGAATCTGCAAGCCTGCTTCTATCATCAGCCAGGATAAGAGATGGCTAATTCATCTCCAATCTGTCTAGCGTGTTAAGCTAGTTTGCGTTTTTGTTTATTTGCTAAGTAATCTGCTTTGATCTCTTTGCTATCACTCATAATCCCTTGAAATCTATCTTTTGTAGTTAATAAAGTTGGTTTATGCTTCATCTAAACCAGTAAGTTTGGAGTGAAGTGCTTGGAAATCTTAGCTCAAGGGGCAAAGGCTGTTGCGTATTCCTTTCCACATTGAGAGGGAGGTGAACTGGATAGTAAATTCATACTGGGCAGGGTTTTGAACAGGGCAGGACGGTGCAGCTCTGGGATCCTAGCTTGGGAAGCTGGTGGTTATTTTGGCTGTAGCCTCTCTAGTATTGGTTCATGCAGTGGCTGGTCAACCTGCATGTAACTGCAGCTGGGCGTGTCCCTAGCTGTGTGAATGCTGGTGGAAGTGTAGGAGCAGGAGTGCAGCTTGTCACGGCAGCACAGGGTGAGAGGGAGCCCAGGCTGGTAAGTCAGAGGGCTTAGTGGTACCCCAGTTCCAGGTTGCACTCCGGGGAGAACTCGTCACACATGGGTTCCTAGCTCATGAGGCCAGAAGGGTCCACTGTGACCATCAAGTCTGACCTCCTGTGTGACACAGGCTGTGGGACTTCCCTGAATTAATTCCTGTTTGAACTAGAGCAGATGGTATAGAAAAAACACTAGATCCTGGCTTTAAAATTCCCGGTGAGAGGAAATCCACAGCAACCTCCGATAGGTTGTTCCGGTTGTCTAGGGATAAGGCATTAGGAACACCTCTGTTCTTTTCCTAGCTCTGCTATTGATTTGCTATATGACCTTTGCCAAGTCATTTATATCTCTGTCTCTCTCTTTGTGGGTTCTCATCCTTCTTCCTATCTACTGGACTATACACAGAGATGGTCTCTTAATATGTGTGCCCAGTTCAGTGCAGCCCTGCTCTCAGCTGTTGCTCGCACGTGCTTCTGTAAAACAAATAATAGAGAAAGAGATGGCCACATACTTTTGCCGTCAGCCCAGTAAGCAGCATCCAGTCCTGGAAATCCCCTGACATTCAGTAGCTGGTTTCCCCTTTGTTAGCTCCATCATGAAAGTTTGTTTCAGCTGTGTGTCAGATCAGAAAAGTTTCTCTGAGACAGAAATCCTGTGCCAAGGTCAAGCTGAGACGGTTGCTGCTTTAACAAACATCTCAAATTGTCTCTGATTAATTCTAAACAAATCTGAGGACAGGCTTGTGCCCGTGATAAGTGATTTCATGCGATTGCTGTTGACACATTGAGCTGCCAAGATTAAGGGGAGAAAATGATGAACAATGGGTGAGATTAGAAACTCTTTGTCAGGCAGATCAGGGCCCTCACAGAGGCAAAGATAATGGATGAGGGTATCCGGAAAATGGCTGGGGACTTGGAGTGTGGCCAAACCACTCAATAGGCACTTTAGTCACTAAAAAAAGCAAGCTGTGGGGGGAGGACAGAGCTTGAATACGCCCATTGGGAAGGAAATGGGACACTAGGATCTGGGTTTTCAGGACACATTTTTGGGTGGCCTCTGATGCAGCCACCAACTCTTGCTGGTGGCCGCGCTCACACTTTCCCCTAAAATACTTAATTAGCTTTAGGAAAACCAAATAAATATGTGCATGTACACATCCAAATCATTAAAAAGCAACAAAGAGTCCTGTGGCACCTTATAGATTAACAGAAGTATTGGAGTATAAGCTATCGTGGGTGAATACCCACTTCGTCAGACGCATGCCTGGTGAAGTGGGTGTTCACCCACGACAGCTTATGCTCCAATACGTCTGTTAGTCTGTAAGGTGCCCCAGGACTCTTTGTCGCTTTTTACAGATCCAGACTAACACGGCTCCCCCTCTGCTACTTGACATCCAAATCATTGTCATTTATTTATTGCTGGCTAGTAAGTCTGTTGTGAAAAGTGATATTAACAAACATATAAGTATCACTTTTCACAGCAGACTTACTCAGCCCCGGCAAGCCTGGGGACAAATTAAGCCCAGATGAGGGGGTCAGGGAAGGCAGTGGACCAGGGGTGATGCAGGCGGCTGGAGACTGAAGCCTTGTGGCCAGGGGACGGGGCCTGGGGATGGAGCTCGAAGCTATGCGGCAGAGCCTGGGGCCTGTCACTGTGCAGCCGGAGCCTGGGGCTGGAGCCTGAAGCCCCAGGGTCAGAGGCTGCCGCCCCGCCACCCCAGAGCCGAAGCCCAAAGCCTGAGCCCCCTTGCCCCTGGGAAAGTGGGGAACTCATCAGCTGCCTGTTCCTCCAGTGTTGTGCCCCAGGTGCCTCCAGACAGGGCACCATTAACACCCCTCCCCCACGCCATCACAGCCCAGGAGGCTGTGGCCCCAAGAAAAGCTCCTGATGGCCTCATGCAGCCATGGTGGCTGCATTTGCACCACGCTGGGGAGGCTCTGAGTTACTCCAGAGAATTCTTTCCCAGGTGTCTGGCTGGTGGGTCTCGCCCACATGCTCAGGGTCTAACTGATCGCCATATTTGGGGTTGGGAAGGAATTTTCCAATAGGTCAGATTGGCAGGGGCCCGGGGAGGGAGAATAGGGAAGGGCTGGCTTTCCTTTGCAGCATGGATCACGGGTCACGTGCAGGTTTGAACTAGAGTAAATGGGCGGATTCTCTGTAACTTGGTCTTTAAATCAAGAGTTGAGAACTTCGGTAACTCAGCCAGAAGTTATGGGCCCACCACAGAAGTGGGTGGGTGAGGCTCTGTGGCCTGCGATGTGCAGGAGGTCAGGCTAGATGATCCTGATGGTCCCTTCTGGCCTTAAAATCTTTGAGCTGGGTTGGAAAGAACTGGTTTGGGAAAGCCACAAAATGGGCAGCCTGGGGAGGCATAGGGAAGTGCACTCAGTTCAAATGATGTGCTGATCCAAGAAGCTCTTGAGTTTTGGTTAATCTATGAGGACTTTATGGAGCTCCTCTGTGGGACCCTGTGGCACAAGTCCTGGTTGCTTCAGTGCACCTGGCATTAGCTCCCACTAGTTTCTAGAAGATCATGTGACCTGACTGTCACCCCTCCAGCACTGGGACTGACCATACCTGCTTTCTTAGTATTCGCAGCGGGCTTGTTTCACGACAGTGAGGTTCACTTTGCTAATCTTAGGGAAGAGAGAGCAATGGGAACATTAATGACCATAAATGATGAGGAATATTGGTGGGGTTTTTTTTTCTCATTGTCAACCATAAAATGGCACCTCCACAAATGGTACCTCCCAGCATAACTGAAACACTGGCTCATTTCTGACCCAGAGTAACACATGCCCTGGAATTCCCAATGCCGCTTCCCCCAGAATCCTTTGCTCTCCTTGTCCATCCCCTCTCCCAACATATGACTGGCCCAGATATCACCGTCCGAAGTTGCATAGTTGTAGGCTGCAGTACAGGGGCGATCTAGACCTTTTTTAAAATTCTTTTCCCCTGCGCGACACATTTAATGTTGCATAGTTCTTCTTCTGAACAAACCCTGGGGAATAGTCTCCCAAGGGAACGGTGGAAGTCCCGGTACTTAGCACCTTTAGAACTAGACAAACTACTAGAAAAACTAGATAAGTTCATGGAGGGTAGGTCCATCAGTGGCTATTAGCCAGGCTGGGCAGGGATAGTGTCCCTAGCCTCTGTTTGCCAGAAGCCGGGAATGGGCGACAGGGGATGGATCACTTGATGATTAACTGTTCTGTTCATTCCCTCTGGGGCACCTGGCATTGGCCAGTCAGATGACAGGATACTGGGCTAGATGGACCTTTGGTCTGACCCAGTGTGGCCGTTCTTATGTTCTAAAATTACTGTACTGCAGGGAGCAATCCTACTTTGACTCCAGCGAATGGCTCTAGATGACCTTGGATTTCTTTCCATCTCATATTTCTAGGCGCCTGTCATTCTGGAGCCCAGTGAGACAAAGGGAAAAAGGGTAGGATTTCAACTGGCATATTCCCAGTGACTGCCTGGGACATTTGTCAAAGTCAGCAAATTTAATTTCATCTACTAAATTGCCGCTGGATTTCAATCCTTCCTTCCCCTCCCCCACCCCCAAGCAAAATTAATGCTCCTGGCTTATTTTTATGGATGTCTTAATTAGACATTTGCCATTATCAGAAATGTTACAGATATTCAAATCAGCCCCATTATAAGGAGAGAGATGGTTGCTAATGACCCCGGTGTCATTCCTTGTATTAAAAATCCTTATGAAAATGTATTACTCTATAAAAAATGACTTAATCAAAAGCAGGAAATGCTTATGTGTGTGTACTAGCAACTGCAGTTGGTGCATTTGCAAATCCGCTCGCAGGGCAACATAAACAAATATGCCAGAACAGTGAACGAAACAAAATAGCGTGAGTCATAAATCAAAGCAACGTAGTAGATCTGCAGAGGACACTGGAAATAGATAGGATAACAGAAGGAAATATTGTCTCAGGTATAAATAGCTCCAAATAAATCATCAGCAAACAGGAGCAAGGCCGAAGCCTCCTGAGGTGGTGATAACCACAGCTGGAAACCTCTCGCTGTTGTCTTGTACTTAAGAACATAAGAACGGCCGTACTGCCAGCCCTCTGTTTGGGTGAATGTGCCCCATTGAGGTGACATGCCCAGCCCCAAGTGCACGGCTGGTACGAGCAGGTGTAATTTACACCTGGCCAATGGCTGTGAATTGTGGTGATTGTGATTGCACCAGCGTAGCCGTGTCACAATGGGAGGGGATCAGAACAGGTAAAACAGGGAGCTAAGTGACTTTACTAAAGCCACGGGAGTCACTGTCCCAGATGGGGTTAGGATTTAGCAGGTTCCTGGCTCCCAGTCCTACGTTTATGCCCCTGGACCACACACTGAATGGAGCACTGGGTACTGATTCACCACGTTCCTGGAATGATGAATTCCATATGCAGTAGAAGTATGGGCAGGGATGGTGTCCCTAGCCTCTGTTTGCCATGAGCTGGGAATGGGCGACAGGGGATGGATCACTCAATGATTACCTGTTCTATTCATTCCCTCTGGGGCACATGGCATTGGCCACTATCGGAAGACAGATTTCAATGGTAGCCGTGTTAGTCTGTATCAGCAAAAAAAAATGAGGAGTCCTTGTGGCACCTTAGAGACTAACAAATTTATTTGGGCATAAGCTTTCATGGGCTAGAACCCACTTCATCGGATGTATGAAGTAAAAGATACAGGAGCAGGTATAAATACATGAAAGGATGGGAGTTGCTTTATCAAGTGTGAGGTCAGTCTAACGAGATAAATCAATTAACAGCAGGATACCAAGGGAGGAGAAATAACTTTTGAAGTGAATCATAGAATCATAGAATATCAGGGTTGGAAGGGACCTCAAGAGGTCATCTAGTCCAACCCCCTGCTCAAAGCAGGACCAATTCCCAACTAAATCATCCCAGCCAGGGCTTTGTCAAGCCGGGCCTTTAAAACCTCCAAAGAAGGAGACTCCACCACCTCCCTAGGTATCGCATTCCAATGCTTCACCACCCTCCTAGTGAAATAGTGTTTCCTAATATCCAACCTGGACCTCCCCCACTGCAACTTGAGACCATTGCTCCTTGTTCTGTCATCTGCCACCACTGAGAACAGCCGAGCTCCATCCTCTTTGGAACCCCCCTTCAGGTAGTTGAAGGCTGCTATCAAATCCCCCCTCATTCTTCTCTTCTGGAGACTAAACAATCCCAGTTCCCTCAGCCTCTCCTCATAAGTCATGTGCTCCAGACCCCTAATCATTTTTGTTGCCCTCTGCTGGACTCTTTCCAATTTTTACACATCCTTCTTGTAGTGTGGGGCCCCTGAACGGGGGCGGCCCAGGCTGCTTATCACGGGCTCCCCAATGATGAGGCCCGTGACTATGGAGCAGATATACTCGATGTAGACGTCACCCCCAAATAATTTTGATGCTGGTTACAGGGAAGTTCTAACCTCCAGGGGCCCGACTCCAGGTAGTGGCACGGGACCTCAAGGACACCTGAGTGACGCTCTGCCACCGAAGTTGCTGAACAGGTGGTCACCGAGCAATTCGTCCACCTCCTCCCACCCGAAGGGAGGGCCTGGGTCCTCTGACATCGACACACCATCCTGAGGGTGATGGTCAGTTTAAAGGATGACTTTCTGGCTGCTGAGACCCCGTGGTGCCCGGAGCAGCGGTGGGAACACGGAGTCCCTTGAGCTCGGAAAGACCCTCCAGCCCTAAGATGGCGGCCCGACCTGGCTTGAGCCGCAACAAGGGCTGCAACAGCAGCCACCTGCCATGGCCTGTCCCGACACCCTGTGAAATGCCCACAGGCCACAGTGGAGGGGGTAAATCCCCGAACCAGAGTCACTTGGAATGCCTGTGAAACCCCAACACCCGGCCAAGCCCCACTGAGGTTGGGCCCTGTTTCACTTGGGGCCAGTTTGGACACCTCCAGCGACAATGGACACCTCTCGCTCCTCCGGCCAGGTTTGCGCCAGGGAGGCCCGCACCCGACGGTGTCCCGCCACCAAGGTGACTATCCCCATGGGCCTCGGCGGGAGACAAGTGCCTGCCATGGCGGGGGCACTGCTGTGTGGGGTACTGAGCCACTTACAAAGGTCCCGTAAACATAACAGAGCACTGCATCAATATGGGCAGCCAGCCAGCTGTTTTCGCTGCTGGCACACCCACTCAGATAGTGTGTGTAGCAACCTGCGTGGAACTTGTAGGGCGGAGCACAGGTTGTGGGAGGGAAGAGTTTTGAGGAGACACGAGGAAGTCAGTTTGCGTTCACATGGCTGGAATGCTAGCTGCAGTTCCAGCATCACTGTAAATAGTTCTCTTAATAAAGCACCGGTTCTATTCCTAACCTCTAGCAAGCCAAGCTCATAACATAAGAACATAAGAACGGCCGTACCGGGTCAGACCAAAGGTCCATCTAGCCCAGTATCCTGTCTACCAACAGTGGCCAATGCCAGGTGCCCCGGAGGGAGTGGACCAACAGGCAATGATCAAGTGATCTTTCTCCTGCCATCCATCTCCATCCTCTGACAAACAGAGGCTAGGGACACCATTCCTTACCCATCCTGGCCATTAATGGACTTAACCACCATGAATTTATCCAGTTATCTTTTAAATGCTGTTATAGTCCTAGCCTTCACAACCTCCTCAGGTAAGGAGTTCCACAAGTTGACTGCGCACTGCGTGAAGAAGAACTTCCTTGTATTTGTTTTAAACCTGCTGCCTATTAATTTCATTTGGTGACCCCTAGTTCTTGTATTATGGGAATAAGTAAATAACTTTTCCTTATCCACTTTCTGCACATCACTCATGATTTTATATACCTCTATCATATCCCCCCATAGTCTTCTCTTTTCCAAGCTGAAGAGTCCTAGCCTCTTTAATCTCTCCTCCTATGGGACATGTTCCAAACCCTAATCATTTTAGTTGCCCTTTTCTGAACCTTTTCTAGTGCCAGTATATCTTTTTTGAGATGAGGAGACCACATCTGTACGCAGTATTCGAGATGAGGGCGTACCATCGATTTATATAAGGGCAATAATATATTCTCAGTCTTATTCTCTATCCCTTTTTTAATGATCCCTAACATCCTGTTTGCTTTTTTGACTGCCTCTGCACTCTGCGCGGACATCTTCAGAGAACTATCCACGATGACGCCAAGATCTTTTTCCTGACTTGTTGTAGCTAAATTAGCCCCCATCATATTGTATGTATAGTTGGGGTTATTTTTTTCCAATGTGCATTACTTTACATTTATCCACATTAAATTTCATTTGCCATTTTGTTGCCCAATCACTTAGTTTTGTGAGATCTTTTTGAAGTTCATCACAGTCTGCTTTGGTCTTAACTGTCGTGAGCAGTTTAGTATCATCTGCAAACTTTGCCACCTCACTGTTTACCCCTTTCTCCAGATCATTTATAAATAAGTTGAATAGGATTGGTCAGAGGACTGACCCTTGGGGAACACCACTAGTTACCCCTCTCCATTCTGAGAATTTACCATTAATTCCTACCCTTTATTCCCGGTCTTTTAACCAGTTCTCAATCCATGAAAGGACCTTCCCTTTTATCCCTAGACAACTTAATTTACGTAAGAGCCTTTGGTGAGGGACCTTGTCAAAGGCTTTCTGGAAATCTACGTACACTATGTCCACTGGATCCCCCTTGTCCACATGTTTGTTGACCCCTTCAAAGAACTCTAATAGATTAGTAAGACACGATTTCCCTTTACAGAAACCATGTTGACTATTGCTCAACAGTTTGTTTTTCTATGTGTCTGACAATTTTATTCTTAACTATTGTTTCGACTAATTTTCCCGGTACCGACGTTAGACTTACCTGTCTGTAATTCCCGGGATCACCTCTAGAGCCCTTTTTAAATATTGGTGTTACATTAGCTAACTTCCAGTCATTGGGTACAGAAGCCGAGTTAAAGGACAGGTTACAAACCTTAGTTAATAGTTCCGCAACTTCACATTTGAGTTCTTTCAGAACTCTTGGGTGAATGCCATCTGGTCCCAGTGACTCGTTACTGTTAAGTTTATCAATTAATTCCAAAACCTCCTCTAGTGACACTTCAATCCGTGACAGTTTCTCAGATTCATCACCTACAAAAGCCAGCTCAGGTTTGGGAATCTCCCTGATATCCTCAGCCATGAAGACTGAAGCAAAGAATCCATTTAGTTTCTCCGCAATGACTTTATCGTCTTTAAGCGCTCCTTTTGTATCTCGATCATCAAGGGGCCCCACTGGTTGTTTAGCAGGCTTCCTGCTTCTGATATACTTAAAAAACATTTTGTTATTACCTTTGGAGTTTTTGGCTAGCCGTTCTTCAAACTCCTCTTTGGCTTTTCTTATTACATTCTTGCACTTAATTTGGCAGCGTTTATGCTCCTTTCTATTTGCCTCACCAGGATTTGACTTCCCCTTTTTAAAGGAAGCCTTTTTATCTCTCACTGCTTCTTTTACATGGTTGTTAAGCCACGGTGGCTCTTTTTTAGTTCTTTTACTGTGTTTCTTAATTTGGGGTATACATTGAAGTTGGGCCTCTATTATGGTGTCTTTAAAAAGCACCCATGCAGCTTGCAGGGATTTCACTTTAGTCACTGTACTTTTTAACTTCTGTTTAACTAACCCCTCATTTTTGCATAGTTCCCCCTTTTGAAATTAAATGCCACAGTGTTGGGCTGTTGAGATGTTCTTCCCACCACGGGGATGTTGAATGCTATTGTATTATGGTCACTATTTCCAAGCGGTCCTGTTATATTACCTCTTGGACCAGTTCCTGTGCTCCACTCAGGACTAAATCTAGAGTTGCCTCTCCCCTTGTGGGTTCCCGTACCAGCTGCTCCATGAAGCACTAATTTAAAGTATCGAGAAATTTTATCTCTGCATTTCGTCCGGAAGTGAAATGTTCCCAGTCAATATGGGGATAATTGAAATCCCCCACTATTATTGGGTTCTTAATTTGGATAGCTTCTCTAATTTCCCTTAGCATTTCATCATCACTATCACTGTCCTGGTCAGGTGGTCTATAATAGATCCCTAATGTTATATTCTTATTAGATCATGAAATTTCTATCCATAGAGATTCCATGGAACATGTGGATTCACTTAAGATTTTTACTTCATTTGATTCTACATTTTCTTTCACATATAGTGCTGCTCCCCCCCCTGCACGACCTGTTCTGTCCTTCTGATATATTTTGTACCCCGGAATGATTGTGTCCCATTGATTGCTCTCAGTCCACCAGGTTTCTGTGATGCCTATGTCAGAGAATAACAGAGTTCTCACTTTTTGTCTGGGTACAGCAAATCAGATACTTTATTTTCTTTTTTTCTATTAATTGCATAGAGGGAGAGAGCTAAGCAGGTTTTTCAACAGGTAAACAATTACAGCAAGCATTTATACCTTTTGTTACAGACAATAATGAGCAACAGCTGCATTTTGTTTATACATAGGTCATTCTGATATCTTGTTTTGCTCACTAATGTAGACTCTTAGTCTACATTCCATATTATCTACACATTATCTACACAAGGTCGCAACAACTTCTCACACAGTTCTTTCTCACTCGCCTCACACAATCCTCGCTTCTACAAATCTCACGTTATTAGGATTACAGTTAGCCTAACTCTTGCTAACAAACTGTCATGCATTGCATCCCCTTTCTGTCAGTTCTTTCTCTGCTTCCACAACCCCCCCTTTTGTACTACTAGTACAACAAACATTTTCAAATCTTTATTTGCATTAAATTTTGGAATTTAGATTTTACATTAGATGCTTTAACTTTAGGGATTTTGATTTTATGTAATGACAATGCATGATGAGCATGGACATGAAAGGTATTACTATTATTACGTTTTTTATAATAACAATAACATACTTTTGCATTAGCTAACAACAATACAAGCAATAACATTTTTATAGCGATAATATGATGGGGTTGTTGTACAATTTTAGTTATATAACACAATACATTATATTTAGTACATAAGGTGGATACTTTATAAGATGTTTGAAAGGTATACTTTTTAACTTGATATATATTTTGAAGCATGTGAATTTGCTTTTGTACTTTAGAGATTTTTTGAACTTTTGGTAACAGTGAAAGCAAATTTTGTAATTGATTAGGTACTAAACTAGTTTAATTAAAGGGTATTTGGAACTTAAGGGCTACTTGCAAAACTTTATTTGCAGGCCAGTAAATAATATGATTGCTTGCAGTGGTAATGAGATTAAAATGCATGTCTTGCAATGTGGTGGCATTAACATACACACAGCTGTTATTAGCTTGGAAAAAGTAAGTGTCCTATCAGGGTAGTTCTTTGTTTTTTACTTTTTTAGCAAACGTAGTTATGAAGAGTAACAACTTCTTTTCGCTTCAGTTTATGGATACACTGAAGCTGTGGGGGTTTTAACGGCCAAAATGTCTATTGATTTTTTAACTTTTTTTTACTTCATTTGATTCTACATTTTCTTTCACATATAGTGCCCCCCCCCCCCCCGCATGACCTGTTGTGTCCTTCCGATATATTTTGTACCCCGGAATGATTGTGTCCCATTGATTGCTCTCAGTCCACCAGGTTTCTATGATGCCTATTATATCAATATCCTCCTTTATCACGAGGCACTCTAGTTCACCCATCTTATTATTTAGACTTCTAGCATTTGTGTACAAGCACTTTAAAAACTTGTCACTGTTTATTTGTCTGCCCTTTTCTGATGTGTTAGATTCTTTATGTGAATGTTTATCATCTGATCTGGCCCTTATATTATCCTCCTCCATCCTCTGCTCCTGACTATAACCTGGAGATTCTCTATCATTAGACTCTCCCCTAAGAGAAGTCTCTGTCCGATGGTAGCCTTAGGCTACGTCTACACTACAGAGTTAAGACAACACAAGTTATGCTGACAATCATAATCTGCAATAATAACATGGCTTGTGCATGTTCACACAACGCTCCCTGTGTCGACAGAGCACATCCACAATGGGTTCTCGAGCATTGACAGAGGGAGCAGTGCACCATGGGTAGCTAGCCCACTGTGCAACTCGCCACCTTCTACCACTAGGAGTTGTGGGTGTGGGAAATGGATCGCAATGCATCATGGCTCATTGTCCCATGATGCAATTTTTTCTGTCCCATCATTCCATGGGCTTCTGACTAAGTTTCATGCTATTTTTTCAACAGTCCCTGTAAACTGTGTGCCTGCCATCTTTGCCTGAAATCATGGATCTTGCACTGTTCTCTAGTCTTGTGATAAGTGTTATGAACACAATGCGGCTGATCATGCAGTATTTTATGAGCTGCGAATCTGAACAGGAATCCGGGGTGCCTGCCCTGCTGGGTGCCATGGAAAGAAACAATTCCCGATTACTTTTAGCATTCATGGAGCAGCTGCACAGGGTGGACCATCGCTATTGGGGTTGGGAAACAAGTACTGAGTGGTGGGATTGCATCGTTATGCAGACCTGGGATGACGAATTGTGCTGCAAAACTCAAGTACGTGCAAAGCCACCTTCCTGGAACGGTGTGCAGAGCTTGCCCCTGCCCTGTGGTGCAAGGACACCAGAAGGAGAGGTGCCCTCTCGGTGGAGAAGTGTGTGGTGATCACTGTGTAGAAGCTGGCAACTCCAGACTGCGGGGGGTTGCGTTCATGCAAGTGTGCAGGGCCGTTAATTGCATCCCGCTACAGAGCACTGTGACACTGGGAAATGTGTGTGAAATAGTGGATGGTTTGTGGCAATGGAATTCCTAACTGCGGTGGAGGCCTTCTCTCTTGTTTGCTGCATGAGATAATTCTTCCCCCTGCTCGTACCTGTCAGCACAGGGCAGTTTGTCTCGTTGGAGCAGCTAGTTTCACACTGAATGCTGCATTAGCTGTTTGACATTTTCCTATGAGATGGGAAAACAATCAGCCCTTATTTCCTCGTTGTCTCCACGTTCCTGCTGCTCCAGTTTTTGTCCTCTCCACTGATGGATCAGCACGTTCTGATCCGCTACCTTTCTGCAAAGCCCTTGGCTCTTCTGGGTGTTTTTGAGGCTGTACTAGATATATTGGAAATAAATTCAAAATAAAAGGCCTTTTTCGAATTCAATGGTTCACTTGGCACACAAAGAGTTTCCGAATCGGAAATGCCTCCTGTGCCGGTCCCTCTGGTGAACGCACAGGATGGTCCCTCATGGCGTATTCGTGAGAGCTGCTCTGCTGTGATCACTGCTGTGGTGACTGCCTTTTCTGAAACAAGCGCAAGGATTACTGATGCGTAGGTTTCTTCTCCCCAGCTGTGGGAGCCAGGAGAGGGGGTCTGCACCTTAGAAATCAGCTTTGGTTTTTGAGGCTGAAGGCTAAATGATTTGATCAGGAGCCGATGGCAGATTTCTGTTGATCACGATGGGGTGGTGAATAAAGGGGAGGGAGGATGGCCACGCTGCAGCGTGGGAAATGAGGAAGCAGCGTGGGAAATGAGGAAGCTACTGTGATGATGCAGAGCGCAGGGGTCATGGGGGAGCAGGGGACCCACTGGAGCAGGGCTGAGCTGGGTTCCCATCATCCCATAAAGGGCAGGGTGGAGCTGGAGAGCAGAGGGGGAAATAGGGGAGCTCCCATAATGCCGCAGAGCATTTAGTGTGTTGTAAACTGGATGTGGACCTTATTTCTCCTGTGTCTCTCCGCCATCTTCTGTCCATTTTATTCCCTCTAGTGTATTTCTCTGAATCTTGGAATCCCCTTTCCTTTTCCCTTTTCTTGATGGAATGTAAAGAATTCAGCATTGGCCAGGAGCTGGAATCCACCTGCAGGCTAGGGCAGAACATATCTCCATGGCTAGGAGGGCACATTTTTCATGGGGTGGTTTCTTCCTGCTGAAAATTGGGTTTGCCTTGAAGGGTTTGATACAACCCAGAGACTGATGATGGGGCCATGGTGGAACAAATTAATCGTGGTAGGGGAGCATGTAGGTGAGGGGTCTCCATACACAAGGTGAGACAGAAAAGGAGCAATGGACAAGAGTTAACATGGTGGCTGCCCCATGGCAATGGCCCTTGATGCATTCTATTACAGAACCAGACCTGTGTGTGTACCAGTTCAGCAAATTGCACAGATTAGTATCCAGATCCATTGAGATTCAGGGATGTACCCTGTATCCCTCATTGATAGAAAACTACAGGGGCAAGGCTGTATTGAGTAGGGATTGGTAAATCACTATCCACTGTTTGTTTTCTGCAGGAATAGCTACACTAGATGAGGTTCTACTGACTCATTCCCTGTATAGTCCGATCTCAACTGATCGATAAACCTCCATTTGCTACTTCTGGTGTTTCCCATGGCCAGTGGCTGGATGGGCGTGTGTTAGTTTGCTCAGTGAATGTCACATTCTCAATGTCCTCAAGGAACAGCCAGAGTCCTCCTTGGTTTTGTTTCAATGTCTTCTATTCCTCTGGTAGGACTGAGCCCTCCAACTCCCACCCCTATGGCACGGTGCACATGGGATAGCGGTTACCTCATCAGGTTGCTAGTCATGTGCCATTTGGAATCTGCCATTTTTTCCCACTAGTAAAAAGGGGATCGCTCCATAACTCACTCAGGGGCAATAACATCCCCATCCCCAACTTCTGCCACCGAGACATTTATTTCACACCACCTTACCATGGAGCCCCAGGTATATGGAGAACATATATCAATATCCACAGCTATCAAGAGCATGGCTGAGTTCTGTGCAGAGTCCTGCACTTAGGACGGAAGAATCCCATGCACCGCTACAGGCTGGGGACTGACTGGCTAAGCAGCAGTTCTGCAGAAAAGGACCTGGGGATTACAGTAGACGAGAAGATGGATATGAGTCAACAGTGTGCCCTTGTTGTTAAGAAGGCCAATAGCATATTGGGCTGTATTAGTAGGAGCATTGCCAGCAGATCGAGGGAAGTGATTATTCCTCTCTATTCGGCATTGGTGAGGCCACACCTGGAGTATTGGGTCCTGTTTTGGTCCCCCCACTACAGAAAGGATGTGGACAAATTGGAGAGAGTCCAACAGAGGGCAACAAAAATGATTAGGGGGCTGGGGCATATGACTTACGAGGAGAGGCTGAGGGAACTGGGGTTATTTAGTCTGCAGAAGAGAAGGGTGAGGGGGGGATTTGATAGCAGTCTTCAATTACCTGAAGGGGGGTTCCAAAAAGGATGGAACTCAGTTGTTCTCAGTGGTGGCAGATGACAGAACAAGGAGCAATGGTCTCAAGTTGCAGTGGGGGAGGTCTAGGTTGGAAAAACTATTTCCAAAGCACTGGAATGGGTTCCCTAGGGAGGTGGTGGAATCTCTGTCCTTAGAGGTTTTTAAGGCCCGGCTTGACAAAGCCATGGGTGGGATGATTTCGTTGGGATTGGTCCTGCTTTGAGCAGGGGATTGGACTAGATGACCTCCTGAGGTCTCTTCCAACCCTGATCTTCTATGATTCTATGAGCATTTCACATGCAGGTGTCTAATGTTGGGCACCTACCTTCATATTTAGGCCTCTAATTAAAAGTGGGCTGGTTTTCAGAGGAGCTGAGCACTAGTAGCTCACAGTTGACTTCAGCGGGAGCTGCTGGGTACTCAGATGTTCTGCATGGTTGGCCATTTACTTAAGTGCTTAATCTTAGGTGCCACATTTGAAACATTTGGCCTGTCTATGTAGTTAGAGCTAATACAGTGAATGCAATTTTCTCTGTCACGTCTCTCCCTAGGGAGAGGAAGGATGGCCATACGGATAAGATTCAGGACTGGGACACTAAAAATCTGGGTTCAGCTTCTGCTCTGCTACACATTTCCTGTGTTACAGCATAAGTGACTTGCCCAGGGTATGTAACTGGGGATATGCCTGGCTACAGCTCGGTAGCATAGATGCAGGCTACACTAACAGAAGGAAATTTTCTGCCCCTGTAGGAACACCACCTTCCTCGACAACATTAGGACTCTTAAATTGACAGAGCTGCTTCTACCCTGAGTGGTTTTGCCAGCAAAGCTCTGGTCCGTGGGTCTGTGTAGAATTTTTTTCACACCCCTGACTGCCATTGCTACCCCACTATAAGTTTTAAGTGTAAACCGGTCCAGAATTCCCATCTGTACAAGGGAGAGAACAGCCTTGTCCCACCTGATTGGAATGTTGTGAGGATAAATACATCAGTGTGAGGTGCTCAGACTCAGATAGATGGCAGGGGATCTTCCAGGAGTTAATACACACAGAAAATCCAGCTCTGTATTGCCTTTGCTCTGGCTGCTCTCAGAGCCCAAAAAGCAAACCAGCTCACTCCAGATGAAAGCGAGAGATGTCTCATCTCTGTTGAGGACTCAATGCATATTCATGAGGAAGGGCTGCCTAAAAACTTCCTGAGAGGCAGGTGCAGCAATCAGAAGTGTGAGACTTGGCGTCAGGGGGAGATTTACATGAGCCCTTTCATCCCTGTCTTCCAGTCAGTGCTCTCCAGCAAAGGTGCATTGTATTTCTCTCAGCTGGGCCTGGGAGGTGCCGGAGAAGCTCTGGCAGACACCAGCCACTGCTGAGCTCACCAGCTCCTCCCCTGCTGCGTGGTGCCTCGCCTGACCAGCCCATTTTCTGTTCATTTCCTGCTGCTCTACTGCCTGCGAGCGGGTCAGATTTCCATCAGCCTAAGCTGGCATGGGGTAGGACGCTGTAGTGTACACAGCACTAGGGTAGCAGCCCTTTAAATACAGTAGTTTGTGAATCCTCTAGTGGAGGCCGCCAAGGAAAGCCTGCATGCTGTAGGAAATGGCTTTTCTACTCATCCACTGTCCCAGCATAGCCTCAGGGTACACTGAGGCGCTGTCCTCACGAGGAGATGGATAAACTCGGCTTCTGATCCTCTGTCATTAAAGATTCCCACGGAGCTTCCTTTCTGTAAGAGAACAGCCGTTCACTAATCCCTGTAAATAATAATATATGGAGATATACCTATCTCAGAGCTGGAAGGGATCCTGAAAGGTCATCGAGTCCAGCCCCCTGCCTTCACTAGCAGGATTTTTGCCCCAGATCCCTAAGTGGCCCCCTCAAGGATTGAATTCACAATCCTGGGTTTAGTAGGCCAATGCTCAAACCACTGAGCTATCCCTCATATTTCAAACTTGTATTCCAGTAGCACTCAGAGGCCTCAACATAAAGCAAGACCCTCTTGTGCAAGGCACTGTATACACATGCCTAGTGAAAGGTCATCCTTTCCCTGTCTAGGCAGGATAGGCCACGTTCAGCCCTATTTCACAGGTGGGGAAGTAAGGAATTAAATGACTTTGCTGAAGGTTGCCTGGGAAGCTTGTGGCAAAGCTTGGAATTAAATCCAGATCTCCTGAGTGCAAGGCCAGTGTGTTAACCACAAGCCCATTCTTCCCTCAGCCAAGCATGCTTCTTGTCTTAAAATTGTTGTGTGTTGCTGCTGTGCAGTATTAATCAGTTGCCACATTCTACTCCCGAGGAGGCTTGTAGCAATGCGGGACTCACCCCTGCGGCGCCTCCTGCTGGTCGTTGGGAATTAGCTCTTGTCCAGCATCCAGAGCGCCCTCTGCAGGCTGGTGTCCCACTGCCGCTTGGCCCTCATGTCCCTCCCAGACCCGGTGCCCAGTTATCTGGGGTGCTGCCCCCTGGCAACAACCCCTCACTCTCAAGGTCTCCCATCCCCAGGGAACCCCCAACCCCTATCCCTAGCTCACCTCAATCGTAGGCTACTGCCAGTCACCAACTAGCCCCCGCACCCTGGGGCAGACTGCAGCGTAAGCCACTCATCATAGGCAAGGTTGGGTCTGGACCTGCTACCTCTCTCTGGAACCCAGTGCCTCTATGGGGCCTTGAACAAGGCCCTGCAGCCTGGGAAGTTGCCAGCCGGGAGCTCCCCAGCCCCTCTGGCCTTTCCCCAGCCCTGCCTCACTCTAGGCACCCTGAGCTTCCCAGCAGCCACGCCCCTTTCTCTCTGAAGGCAGAGAGAGACTGTCTGTGCTTTTGGCTCAAAGCCTTTTTATAGGGGCCGGCTGTGGTCTGTTTGGGGCGTGGCTCCTAGCTGTGTCTACTTCCCCAATCAGCCTGGGAGCTGCTTGCCCCAGCCCCAGCCCTCCGCTGGGCTCTTCTAAGCCCCTCAGGGCAGGAGCAGGTGACCACCCCGCTACAAGGCTGCATTTCAGTAGCGGATCTGGGCCATGTTTAGACTTAGCCTTCCCCACATAGTACGCCTGTAGTATTCTTCCTACTGTGGGTCACCACACACGGAGTTCAGTGCCACCATTATCCCACTACTGCCATCAGTGAGGGGACCAATCCTGAATGCAGCTATTGTTCAGAGTGGGGGCAGGGCATGGAACATGCATGGCTGCTGACCACGTCCTGCACAAGCATTTGCAGAGCATGGCGGAAGATGCCTTTTTTCTCTCCTATCCTGGACATAAGAGGAGTTCCAGGACATTCCAGGAAAGACTATGACGGAGTGGCAACATGGGCAAAAGGAGAAATGATGGCACGAGGGGGCACGGTAGCCTCGGTGGCAGAGGAGGAGCTGCCCTCATTCCCAAGGTTAGGAAACCAGCCCCTTCCAGTCTAGGGCTTGGCAGGTCTTTGGGAAGTGATGGCAGCTGCTTTTGTTCAGCAATATCACAGGCTGTTGACGTGCCCCATGCTCCTACGCCCAACAGAGGCTGCTTTCCCACTGGAGAGGGAACAACAGGGGCCTATGGAGACTTGTGTTACTCTACCAAAAGCAGGCGATAAGGACATCCATGTTATAGCCGCCACCTGCCCTGGCGAGAGAGGAAAGTGTAACTAAGCTGTAGCCTTTACAGACTTGACTTTGGAGTCATACGGGTGTAAGCAGAGTCAGGATGAGCTCTACCCTGACATCTGGTGGTGAATTATGGCGAGTGTGGAAAAGAACTCCAGGGGCTGATCTTGTTTGCATAGGCACACCCACTCGCCTGGCATGAAACCACAGCAACTCAAAGTGGTTACTTTGGCTGGTGTGGGATCCCCAGTTTCTCTGTTATTGGGGCAGGAAGAATAAAGTTTTGTTACCCTGATTCTGTGAATCAAGGCCAGTGGAACTGTTGTATGACAGAAGGACTGAGTGAGTCATTCACCATTACCTAGGTAGCATTTGCTTGTCAAGGGGCATGGGTTACAAAACCCAGTGAATTGAGAGAGGATGGGGACAGGTATTAGTACCTGGTGGTGTGGGTCCTTTTTGTGGGCCCGAAACTCCAATTGCACCTCCTCCTCTCTCCACTGTCGAATATCAGAGCTAACTTTGATTCCCTTAGGAGTCTAGTTACAGACTGCTGAGCTGAGTTCACTTTGGGCCAATAGTGCACCAGCACTGGGGCTCCCCTACTACGAGCTGAAATCACAAAAGAGGTAAAGCTATTTAAGAGCTGAGATCACTGAGGCTGTGTTAACTAGTGGGGGAGCCTGAAGCTATATTGCTAAGCTAACTTAGCTTAGCGTGGGAGTTAGCGGAGCGGAGCGGCTCACAGGTCGGTGAGCGGAGAGGCTGGAGGAGCAGCTAGCAGAGCAGAGCCTTGTGGGAGCGGCCCAAGGGACGGCTGGAGCGGAGCAGAGCGGAGCGGCTCACAGGTCGGTGAGCGGAGCGGAGCGGCGCGGCTCGTCTCACAGGTCGGTGAGCGGAGCGGAGCGGCGCGGCTCACAGGTCGGTGAGCGGAGCGGAGTGGAGCAGCTGCCAGAGCAGTTCGTGAGACGGCAGGAGTGGGACTGCGGGTGGAATGAAGCAGTTCGTGGTGAAGGCTGCGGTGGAACCCCACGGAGAAGCAGCCGGTTGGCCTCGGATCACGTAAGGTGCCCCTTAACACCCTGCTCACGCCCCCCCTTTTGAACTCTGGGGCTGCACTGATCATGGACAGAGACTTTGGGGGGTTGTCGGACTTTTGGGACTTTTGTGATTCTTGGGTTGCTGGTTTCAAGAATCAATGGGAGAGGACACGGCCCAATTTGCTGGGGTGGGTCTTCGCTCATGGTTTGGTCTAAGAACTCTAGTTCTGGTGTTTTTCCAATTTAATGCTGATGTTGTTTACCTCATGTTATTAAACATTTTCTGTTACACTCAGACTCCGTGCTTGCGAGAGGGGAAGTATTGCCTCTTAGAGGCGCCCAGGGGGTGGTATGTAATTGTCCCAGGTCACTGGGTGGGGGCTCGAGCCGGTTTTGCATTGTGTTATTGAAACGGAACCCCTAGATACAGAACCCGGCCCTTGTTGCTGACAACTTAGATGGGCAGAAGGGTTACATTTTGGGGGGCTCGTCCGGGATCCCCTGGGTCAGTACCCCTCGCAAGCACCTGTTGAGTGTTCCCCTGCATTGGGAAACAATTGTGGTTATATTTTGAGGAAATTGCTGTTTGTATAATGGCTAATATGTCGGGTTTGTTGGGCCCTGGCCCTGCAGCTCTAGCTCAGGGGCCACAGCCTCAGCCAATGATTGGGCAAAAGCACTGGGGCAAATATTGGAAAAGGTTGTGTTGTCCCATGCTAGGTCAAACTCTTGTCGTGAGTTAAGGTTATTTGCTGGGGCAGAGGAGTTCGAACCCTGGTTGGAGCATACCACTGAAATGCTGCAGGAGTGGGCCGTACCTGATGCAGAAAAGCGAAGATGTCTGATAGAGAGCCTTAGTGGCCCAGCATTAGATGTGATTCGCACCCTGAAGCTCATTGACCCTGGGGTCAGTGTGAAGGACTGCCTAGAGGCCCTTGATCATACCTTTGGGAGTGTAGAGGGCCCTGAAGACAGTTACTGTAAATTCCTTAATTCCCGACAGCAAATTGGCGAGAAGATTTCAGCCTATATACAGAGGCTGGAAAGACTGCTTCAGAGAACTGTCATGAGGGGTGCAGTGACTGCTGAACAGATGGATCGGACCAGACTGGCTCAAATTGTAAGAGGAGCTCAATATCAGAACTCGATTCTACTCCATCTCCGGCTAAGAGAACGACGGGAACATCCCCCAAGTTATTCCCAGCTGATAAAGGAGGTCAGAGAAGAGGAAGAAAGGCAAGCTGCCAGCGAGTTTTGGGAAGCCCAAACATTGGAGCCAGCCGGCACAACACCACTGCAAATGGCCAGTGTACTGATGGTGAGCACCACAGAGGAACTTGCCCAACAAGTGCAGGTCCTGACAGAACGGATAGCTGAACTGCAAAGCACCATTGACCAAGCTAAGACTTCCGGGAATAAGGAGCCTCTGACCGTGGGGATGGAGAAGTCAGCATTTAGAGCCACCATCCCATCTGGGCGAAGAGGGAAAGGACAATTCTTCTGCTACCGATGTGGTCAGGATGGACACAGTGCTGCCAAGTGCCATAATGAAGAAAACCCCTCCTTAGTGTATGGAAAGCTGAGGATCAGTTGGGAGAGATCCGGTAGCTGCCAGAGAGTCCGGGGATGGGGACCACCCAGGCCTGCAGGATTTGAAGATTCCCCCAGAAAAGACCGTCCAGCTGGGATCCCCGCAGGACTGATAGGGCCTCGAGCAGAGGTCATGGTGAAGATTGAAGGGGTGGAGTGTAAAGCCATGCTTGACACTGGATCTCAAGTGACTATTATATTTCAGTCATTCTACCAACAAATGCTTAGGCACCTGCCTATACAGCCACTGACTGGCGCTGGTCTGTGTGGCCTCAGCATGGATGAATACTCCTACCAAGGGTATGTCATAGTGCACCTGGAATTCCCAGAGGAGGTTGCTGGGGTAAGAGAAGAGGTGGACACAGCTGCATTAATATGCCCTGACCCTAAAGGGACCTCTGATGTGTCTGTGCTGATAGGGACCAACTCCAGTCTCTTCAAGGTGCTCGCGGATTACTGCAGACGACGGGCTGGGGACCAGTACCTGAATACCCTGATGATCCATACGCTTTGTGCTGAAGCCTATAGGAAGATTGAGGGTGCTAAAAAGGAGACATCTGAGCTACCGATTGGGGCGCTGAAGTACATGGGCACAACCCCGTTAGTAGTGCCTGCAAGGATGGAGCAAGAAGTGCTTGTCATGAGTACTTGGCTGAAAGGCAGTAAAGGGGCATTAGCAATAGTAGAGCAGCCGGTTGAAGGAGAGCTCCCGGAAGGAGTGCTGGTCCCCAGTGGAGTCATAACCCTACCTGCTGAAGCCCAGGAAAAGGTGACTATACTGATTGCTAATGAAACAAGTCGAGATGTTGTTGTGAAGCAAGGACAAAAGATAGCGGATCTCTTTGAGCCTGAATCAATTGTAAAACCCCAGTGTGAGACTCAAGTTCCGCCAATAGACCCTGCAAAGTTTGACTTTGGAGATTCACCGTTGTCCGAGGAGTGGAAAGATCGCCTGAGGAGGAAACTTTGTGAAAGATCCAAGGTGTTCTCATTGCATGAGTGGGATGTGGGATGTGCAAAAGGAGTAGAGCACAACATCAGACTACATGACTCTCGACCTTTCAGGGAGAGATCTAGGAGGATTGCCCTCTCCGAGATGGAAGATGTGCGACAACATCTTCAGGAGCTGGCTGCGAATGGCATCATTACGGAGTCCCGCAGCCCATATGCCTCACCCATTGTGGTGGTCCGTAAAAAGAATGGGAAAATCCGGATGTGTATTGACTACCGCACCCTAAACCGCCGTACTGTGGTTGACCAGTACACAATGCCCCGAGTCCAAGATGCCTTAGACTGTTTGCTGGGAAGCCAGTGGTTCTCTGTGTTGGATCTTCGGAGTGGATACTACCAGATTCCTCTGGGTGAAGCAGATAAGGAGAAGACAGCCTTCATCTGCCCATTAGGGTTTTATCAGTTTGAACGCATGCCCCAAGGGATCTCTGGAGCACCTGCCACATTTCAACGTCTTATGGAGAAAGTTGTGGGAGACATGAATTTACTGCAAGTGTTAGTTTATTTGGATGACCTGATAGTGTTTGGAAGAACCTTGGAGGAGCATGAAGAAAGACTTCTTAAAGTGCTTGATAGGTTAGAGGATTATGGTTTGAAGCTTTCAATTGACAAATGCCAGTTCTGCAGGACCTCAGTGAAGTATGTGGGTCACATCGTGTCCCAAGAGGGTGTGAGTACTGATCCCGATAAAATAGAAGCCCTCACTACATGGCCATGTCCAAGTAACTACAGAGAACTCAAGACCTTTCTTGGGTTTAGTGGCTACTATCGAAGATTTGTGAAAAACTATGCTACGATTGTAAAACCTCTGAATGATCTTACCAGGGGATACCAGTCCAGCAGGAACAAATCTAAGACCAAGAATAAGGGAAGGTCCCCAAAGCCTCCTGTGCAGAGACACTATGGCCCCTTCGAACCATTTGGGCCACGGTGGGATGAGAGATGTGAAAGGGCTTTTCGAGAAATCATTACTTGCCTAACTCATGCTCCAGTCCTAGTCTTTGCTGACCCAAGCAAGCCATTTATCCTGCATACTGACGCCAGTTTGGAGGGTCTGGGAGCAGTACTGTACCAGGAAGTGGAAGGAAGACGTAAACCTGTAGCCTTTGCCAGCCGAGGACTGTCTGATAGTGAAACTCGCTATCCCACCCACAAGCTGGAGTTCTTGGCCTTGAAATGGGCCATCACTGAGAAATTTCGAGACTACTTATATGGTGCTCAGTTCCAGGTGTGGACAGACAACAACCCACTGACCTATGTGTTAACAAGTGCTAAGCTGGATGCTACAGGGCAAAGATGGGTGGCCGCTTTGGCTAGCTATGACTTCAGCATTCAATACCGATCAGGGAGAAGCAATGTAGATGCAGATGCATTGTCCAGGCATCCACAGGCACCAGGAGTTGCTGTGATACCCACAGATGGAGTGAGGGCTATTTGCAGTGTGAGTCGCCGGGAGCCAGAGTCCCATGAGAGTCTTCATGGATGTGCTGCAGAAGCTTTGGGCCTGCCCCCTGAATGCGTGCCTTCTGCTTCAGTGAACTATATTGCGTTGGACCAATCTCCTTTGCCCATGCTCAATGCGGCTGACTGGCAGGAAGCCCAGCTGCAAGATATTGGCATTCGTGATACACTACTTGCCAAAAGGGAGGGGCGAAGCCCAGCTGTGGTTGTCCCATCTAACCCGGAGGGTAAACTACTATTGAGAGAATGGACCAAACTAAAACTGATTCAGGGAGTGCTACATCGAGTGACCACAGACCCTTTACAAAAGCAACGAGCACAGCTAGTGCTGCCAAAAGAGTACAGAGCCCTGGCCATGAGGGCCCTGCATGATGACTTTGGACATTTAGGGATGGAGAGGACCCTGGAACTTCTTCGTAGTAGATTCTATTGGCCCCGGATGGCTGAAGATGTTCGTAGGAAATGTGAGACTTGCGCTCGATGTGTTCAAAGGAAAACTCTGCCCACGAGGGCTGCATATCTCAAGAACATCACCAGCACCAAACCTTTGGAACTGGTATGCATCGATTTCTTGTCTTTAGAAGTAGACAAGAGGAATATTGGGAACATTCTAGTAGTGACTGACCATTATACACGATATGCGCAGGCATATCCCACGCGTGATCAGAGGGCCACCACTGTTGCTCGAGTACTGTGGGAGAAATATTTCTCAGTTTATGGATTTCCAGCCCGGATACACTCGGATCAGGGGCAGGACTTTGAGAGTCATCTTCTGAAGGAGGTGCTGAGGATAGCGGGGATTAAGAAGTCTAGAACAACGCCTTATCACCCGCAAGGTGATCCTCAGCCAGAGAGGTTCAACCGAACCCTATTAGATATGTTGGGGACTTTGCGACCAGAGCAGAAAGCAACCTGGAGCCAACATGTTGCATATCTGGTGCACGCCTACAATGCCACAAAGAATGATGCTACAGGAGTCACCCCATATCTCTTAATGTTTGGACGAGAACCAAGATTACCCATAGACCTGTGCTTTGGTGTATCAGAGGATGGAGATAGCTATGAAACTCATCAGCAATATGTATCCCGACTGAGAGAAAAGCTGCGGGATGCTTATCACTTAGCTACATCTGCGGCTCGGAAGAACGCCGACCGCAACAAACATCGATATGATGCTAGGGTACGTCTGCAAGAACTCCAGCCGGGGGACAGAGTTCTGCTGCGAAATTTGGGTATTGCTGGCAAACACAAGATAGCCGACAGATGGAAGGCAATACATTACTTGGTGATGGAAAAGCTAGGAGACCTGCCGGTCTACAAGATCAAACCTGAAGAGGGTCCAGGGCAGACAAAGACAGTGCATAGAAACCTTTTGCTCCCTGTGGGGGAATTGGTAGGCACCCCGTATGAGATGGGCCACAACAGGGCAACTGGGCAGAACGAAGGTGCTGGACCAAACGTGGACAGCCAGCCCCCTGCAGCTAACCTACCCCCATGCAGCACATCTGAGAGTGAGTCTGAGGAGGAAGACACAACCATGGTGTATCCTGGGATGGAGACAAGATTTCAGTCTCGATCGGCTGAATCAAAAGAGAGCTCCTCTTCTTCCACCCTAAACCCCATGGCAGAAGTATTTAGGCCCATTCCTGACACCCCTGAGCCACTGGTGGGACCCCCGTGTGATGACACACCCAGGTTATTGGACAGTGGAGACATACAGGTGGAGGATGTCCTGGGCACCTTGGACCCTCCACTGTTAGAACTAGAAATGCAGGGGCCTATGCCAGTAGCCGAGGGACCCTCAAAGGAAACCTCTCCATCCATCGTTCAAGAGGCTGTCCCACCCACCACGGCAACAGAGATTCTCAATAGACGAGACAGGGTAATAAGACCAGTAAAACGGTTGACTTATGATGCACCTGGGGTAACTAGTGAGGAACCAATATGTTTAGCACACAGGCTTGTGGAAGCTAAAGTGGGCTATCTGAGGCCCTTTGGAGGGAACCAGTGAGTTGTTATAATAGGGAGTGTGATTTGTCGGGACGACAAATTTTCGGCTGGGGGGAGGATGTAAGCAGAGTCAGGATGAGCTCTACCCTGACATCTGGTGGTGAATTATGGCGAGTGTGGAAAAGAACTCCAGGGGCTGATCTTGTTTGAATAGGCACACCCACTCGCCTGGCATGAAACCACAGCAACTCAAAGTGGTTACTTTGGCTGGTGTGGGATCCCCAGTTTCTCTGTTATTGGGGCAGGAAGAATAAAGTTTTGTTACCCTGATTCTGTGAATCAAAGCCAGTGGAACTGTTGTATGACAGAAGGACTGAGTGAGTCATTCACCATTACCTAAGTAGCATTTGCTTGTCAAGGGGCATGGGTTACAAAACCCAGTGAATGGAGAGAGGATGGGGACAGGTATTTGTACCTGATGGTATGGCCCCCCTCCCTGAGGGGGTTGAAACACCAATTGCACTACCTCCTCTCTCCACTGTTGAATGTCAGAGCTAACTTTGATTCCCTTAGGAGTCTAGTTACAGACTGCTGAGCTGAGCTGAGTTCACTTTGGGCCAATAGTGCACCAGCACTGGGGCTCCCCTACTACTAGCTGACATCACTAAGAGCTGAAGCTATTTAAGAGCTGAGATCACTGAGGTTGTGTTAACTAGTGGGGGAGCCTGAAGCTATATTGCTAAGCTAACTTAGCTTAGCGGTGGTGAGTGGAGTGGAGCGGCTGGAGGAGCAGCAGCGAGCAGAGCAGAGCCTTGTGGGAGCGGCCCAAGGGACGAGCGGAGCGGAGCGGAGTGGAGCAGAGCGGCTCACAGGTCGGTGAGCGGAGCGGCGCGGCGCGGCTCACAGGTCGGTGAGCGGAGCGGCTCACAGGTCAGTGAGCGGAGCGGAGCAGCGCGGCTCACAGGTCGGTGAGCGGAGCGGCTCGCAGGTCGGTGAGCGGAGCGGAGCAGCTGCCAGAGCAGTTCGTGATGAAGGCTGCGGTGGAACCCCACGGAGAAGCAGCCGGTTGGCCTCGGATCACGTAAGGTGCCCCTTAACACCCTGCTCACCCCCCCCCTTTGAACTCTGGGGCTGCACTGATCATGGACAGAGACTTTGGGGGGTTGTTGGACTTTTGGGACTTTTGTGATTCTTGGGTTGCTGGACCCAAGAGACTTTGGGATTGGTGGACTTTTGGGACTTTGGTGATTCTTGGGTCGCTGGTTTCAAGAACCAACGGGAGAGGACACGGCCCAATTTGCTGGGGTGGGTCTTCGCTCATGGTTTGGTCTAAGAACTCTAGTTGTGGTGTTTTTCCAATTTAATGCTGATGTTGTTTACCTCATGTTATTAAACATTTTCTGTTACACTCAGACTCCGTGCTTGCGAGAGGGGAAGTATTGCCTCTTAGAGGTGCCCAGGGGGTGGTATGTAATTGTCCCAGGTCACTGGGTGGGGGCTCGAGCCGGTTTTGCATTGTGTTATTGAAACGGAACCCCTAGATACAGAACCCGGCCCTTGTTGCTGCTAACTTAGATGGGCAGAAGGGTTACATATGTCCGTGTACAGTTTTGTTTCTTTTGCCTCGCCCTTAAACTTGCCCTTCTGCTGCTGTAATGGCCTCAACCAGCTCTCATTTGAAGGCAAAGGAAAGACGCCCGTTAGCTTTCATGGGAACTGGAGCAGGGCCGAACTGCACTGCTGTGAACTCTGCCAGGGGAGCGTCCACTCTTGGAGGAGACTGGGTAAGGGTGTCTCTCTCGGTGGCGGTGTGGTTCCATCTGGACAAAGTCTGCCCGCTGATGTGAAGAGCAGCGTTGTGGGGCGGTGGGCCACTGCCCGGTTTAGTGACAGATCTTGCATGATTAAGCCCTTTGGGTGTTGATTCTTTAAAGCAAATAGTTGTTCTGCAAACATAATGCTTCAGTAGTGTTGTGCAAGTGGAGAATACACTGGGTAAAGACTGCAGAGCCCTGGTTCTGTTTCTGGCTCACATCCCCTCCTACCGCTGTCTGTCTGGTCTATTTAGATTGTAAGCTCTCTGAGCCAGGACTATCTCTTGCTCTGTCTGTACAGCACCTAGCGCAATGCGGGCCTGATCTCAGTTGGGGCCTCTAGAGCAGCGGTCTCCAAACTTTTGAGGGTTGTGCCCTCTCCTTACCCCGTCCATGCCCACTACCCCCCTAACCCTCCCGCCCCTGGAGCCAGGATTGGGAGAGGGGCTGCAGCTCTGGGGAGAGGAGGGGGAGGGGCACGGACAGAGGTAAAGGGGCCAAGGCTGGGGGTGGGGCTGGGGCCACAGCCAGTGGCTAAGGCTGGGGGGGGGGCAGGGGAGCCGCAGCCAGCCTCGCCACCAGCCTTGGTCCAGGGCCGGGAACGGAGCCGCGGTGAAGGCTGGGGGCTGGCGCGGGGCTGGGAGGGGAGCAACGTCAAACCTGGGAACAGGGCCAAGTGTGGGGCCAGGAGCCGGGGACGCGGCTGGGGGCAGGACCAGAGCAGAACTGGGGGCAGGGAGGGGCTGGTTGGTTCTCCCTCCCTGTCCCCTGTGGGAGCTGGCCCAGACCCCGCCAGGCCCCCCTGGATGTTCATCCATGGGGGGTGCACCCCACCGTTGGGATACCTCTGCTCTAGAGGCTATTACAATACAAACAATAATTATAATATACTGTCGTTTGCTAGGGCCTTGGCCAAAGCTTCTGAAGCCAATGGAGGACTTTCCTTTGACTTGAGAAGAAAGTTGGATCTTCCCAGTGACTTCAATGGGTTTTGGATCAGTCCCTTTGTGAGCTAATGGTACAGAATCAGAGTGCTTGTAGCACATTAAAAGTAACAGCAGAGGGAATGCATTAGTCCCACAGCTCTGGTACATTACCAGGGATCTGGACAGGATATTAATTCTAAATAATGAACCTCTAGCCCTCCAGAGACTCCCTTGGCTTTCTTCGCCTGCCATCCCTCCGCTCTGAGTCACACCCGGGCCTGATTCTCTGCTCCCCGACACCCCTGTAAGCCGGGATCACGTCACTGAATTAGTGCAGTCATGTAGGCGTAACACTAATGTCAGTGAGAGGACACGCGGGCCTGGTGACATCCAGAGGATGATTTTAAACTATAGAGTTCTTTGGGAATTTTTCCATTTAACACTTTTCATCGGAAAATGCCGATTCATCAAAACTGGTTTTTTTTATTATTATTTTTTTGTGTGTGGAAAGGGGTCAGATTCAACTCATTTGTCAACTCAAAAATTGAAGAAAAAGTTCTCTAAATGTTTTGTTGCGATACCTTTGAAATAACAAATTCTGATTTTCTGGTTTGAAATGACTTTTCGTTTACAAATTTAAGCTAACAATAGTAGGTACAATATATAATAACTAAAAATGGACAAAATCGAAATGAGACAATTGACCCAAACTGATTTCTTTTTTTTTTTCTTCTTCAGATGTTTGGTTTGCAGAAACTTTTGAGATTTTGATTTTTTTTTTTTCACTGTGGAAAAGGGCTTTTTTGATATCTGAAAATCTTCATGAGACAGGAAAACCAATTCCCTCCCAGCTCTCATTAAAAGTCACTGACTTAAAGCTTGACTCATCCAACGTTCCTTGACAAGATACACAGCCCACATCTAACACTGAGAAGGTTTTGACTACCAATAACTTCAGCAGTATTCATTAAAAATGTTAATGCTTTGTGGCTTTATTTAAATCATATGGTTCAATGCAGATCCGCATTTTTATTTGGCCTTTTCAGTTACAAGCATAGAATTAATCCAGGCTCTAGGTTGTTTTGCCTTTTCAAGAACTTCCAGCTTTTGCATATTAACAAGTTCATTTTTTTTTTTTTTTACTTTACCTGTTTGGGGAAAATGGATTTTTAGTTCTGTTGGTCTAGATTATTTAGTTGTCTGCACAAGGCTGGAGGAAGGGGGTCCAGTAGGTAGCACTCTGGGCTAGGACACAGGACATGTCCATTCATTTCCTGGTTTAGGGGAGTCATGTCATTTGTCTTTCCCTTCCTACTTTTTGTCTGTCTTGTCTATTTAGATTGTTCACTGCTTGAGACAGGAGGCCTGATCTCAGACGAGGGTTCTATCAATAACTAATTGGATTGCGACTCCTGTGTGTGGAGGAGTAAGGATGAGCCAGGGCTGCATAAGGGAGTGGGGTTTGAGGCAGGCATTGCTGCTTCGCGGCCCGGATCGGGGCTCAAAATGAGGCTGGGCGGTGGAGGCGGTGGAGGCGGTGGGGGTGCATTCCTCCTCAGTCCCGTGTGTCGGCCTGACTCACAGTCTAGCCCAGAAGAATAGCTCTTCCCCCTAGAGCTAACCACATTTCGCCCTCTGGCTCTCTTTGAATAGTGCCTGCCCTGACAGTGCAGTGGAACAGGGAGCCTCTTGGAAGCCTAGATATGGGCAGATTGATTTTTTTTAAGGCCAGAAGGGACCATTGTGGTTGTCTAGTGTGTCCTCCTGCATGGTACAGGCCAGAGCTTCCCACCCAGCGATTCCAATACTGGTGGCTAAGCTAGGGCAAAGCATGGAGGACTCTTGGTTTTCCAAGCCCTGAATAGTTGCACCTGAGGCCTCCTCTTGCAAACTTGTGCGGAGACGTATCCAGACCCTGGCATGGCGAGTCTCGCCGATCACCTGCCTCAGC
This sequence comes from Trachemys scripta elegans, assembly GCF_013100865.1. Classification (NCBI taxonomy): domain Eukaryota; kingdom Metazoa; phylum Chordata; order Testudines; family Emydidae; genus Trachemys; species Trachemys scripta. Next base: position 277,392,364 of record NC_048299.1, on the reverse strand, counting down.
TCTCAGCAGGACATTGTGCCTTTGCTGGGACAGGTCCTAGAGAGGGTCGGGCTCCATCGCTCCCACTTTTCTCAGTCCCTTCTTCCCACAATGAACCACCTCTCCGAATTTTGCTTTCCCCAAAGAGTCTCTTTGATGTGGGTCACTACTGGATCTTTATTTCTATTTTCCCCCTATGAGCTGGCCTCTAAGGATACATCTATGCTGCATTAAAAGACGCGGCATGTGGCACCACAAGTGGGGTGGTATGGTGTCTACAGCCTGTTTTCACTGTGCTTTATAACGGTTTATATACATGATTCTACCCCAATGAACTGGCTGGTGTGTATACACCACTGCCCTCTACTGGATATAATTAGAACTGCTGACCTGTGTGTGTCATAAGACTTGTACTGCTAACAACGCATGAAGATTTTCCTTTACCCCAACTTGGAAGGGGCCTGTGTTTTTGGAGGAGCTAAGTTCTATCCCAGTTGCCATGTCGTGCAGCAAAGTGACAGCCGTGATGTTCCTGTTGCAGAATGCCCGGGCCTTGTGCATTCAAAGAGAACCCTAAAATGGCTAGGTGATCACCACAGAGTCATTAGGAACTCATGGGCAAGCTGGTGGTGCACTGAGAGATGCGACTGTGACGCCAGGCTCTTCAGCGCTACGGTGCCACCGGCAAGTCGGTACGTGAATCTTCTCTCCTTTAAGGACAGCACCATCAATATTCCATTTCGGGAGACCGAGCCTGTGAAATTAATAAAGTAATATGGCTGGCTTGGCTGACAAACCAGCCACTCTTATCACTGTGAGCTGCCACTGATGCAGCCGAGGGGAAAATTAGGGGCAGCTCCCAAGCGTGACACTGGGCATGGCACAATCTCTCTGCGTTAGTGCTGAGGAATAAGGATGGGCTGAGCGAGACGGGACTTGCAATCCAGCAATGCTCAGACAGGTGCCGGAACCACGGAGGGCAACTGGAGTTTTCCCTCAGCCAGGGCTGCTGGGAACAAGTTCAGCCCCCCCCCCCCCTGCAGGTTAAAGCAGGTCTTAGAACAGGGGTCTCAAACTCCCGGCTCATGAGCCATCTGCGGCCTGCGAGCCTCCCCAGTGTGGCCTGCGGGGCTCCAGCAGTTTTGGGGCCGGGTCTCTCACTTGGCCCCACCTGCCGCCCCTGGGCGCTCCCCCCTCAGGTACCTCCGCAGCGTCTGCCTGCTCGCTCCAGTGGCTGCCAGACCCTCCCTGCGGCCCAGGGGTGGGACGGGGCTGTGCCTTCGCACGCTGCCCTCACTCCGATCGCCCCTGCGGCCAATGGGATGCTGCGGGGGCAATGCCTGGGGGCAGAAGCACGCAGCGGCCCCCCAGCCCACTCCACCTTGGAACCCCAGGTAAGCGCTGCACCCCCGACCCCCTCCCCACATATCTCCTCCCACCCCCAAACTCCCTCCCAGACCCTGCACCCCCTTCCCACACACACCCTTCCACCTCCAAACTTCCTTCCACAGCCTGCGCCCTGTTCCCACACACCCCCAGCCCCCAAACTCCCTCTCAGAGCCTGCACCCTCTTCCCACACACCCCTTTCCACCTCCAAACTCCCTCCCACAGCCTGCGCCCTGTTCCCACACTCCCCCAGCCCCCAAACTACATCCCAGAGCCTNCCCACAGCCTGTGCCCTGTTCCCACACTCCCCCAGCCCCCAAACTACATCCCAGAGCCTGCGCCCTGTTCCCACACTCCCCCAGCCCCCAAACTCCATCCCAGAGCCTGCACCCCAATCCCCTACCCCAGACCCCCTCCCCCACCCAAACTCTGTCCCAGAGCCTTAGGCAGGTGGAGTTTTGGGGGGGCGGGTTCTAGGCGGCATGAGTGACATTGGCCCGCTGGGAGGATTTGAGGACTGGCACTGGCCCTAAGGTAAACTGAGTTTGAGACCCCTGTCTTAGAGCTTGCCCACTTGACCCTGGCTGCACAGGGCCTTAAGGGCACAACCAGGTTCTAGCCCCTGCTCTAAGCACTCCTCCCAGCTATCTACGCTCTGCAGTACATTTGCTCAGTGGGGAGCCCTGGAAAGGTAACCCTCTTGTGACTTGTCGGAGGTGGTGTTAGTCAATATTTGCTGAGCGCCGTCTGTGTGCTTGGGGCTGTAAAAAAGGAAGCATGGTCCCTGCCCCAAGGAATTTACAATCTAGCTCAATTATATGCATGCGTACACACACCCCTGCTAGCGCTTACATTAGGAGACCTCAAAATGCTTTACAAAGGATGTCCGTATCATTTATCCCCCTTTTACACCTGGGGAAACCGAGGCATGGAATGATTACAATGACTTTCGCCAGCGGACTAGTAACAAGAGCTGGGAATAGAACCAGGTTGCCTGAGTCCCAGACCAGTGTGCTCTCCGCTAGCTTGTCTTTGGGGCCTTTTGGGTTAGATGCTGGGTATTGTGCACATTTCAAAATCTGGCCCTATTTGAGGATGCTGTCGGAGCCCTTCCACAATTCCTGGCTTAAGGAAGGTATCAGCATTTAGCTGGTAGAGTCATGGCTGAACAGGCTGTTATTCCTTATACGTGATACGTTATTGGTAATTTGAATCCGAATGGGGAAACACCCAGAGCTGCATACAGAACACTAGAGCATCATGTAGCAATGTCCCCAGTAACGCACCAGTGTTGATGAGTTAAAAGAATAAGATTCCCAGGCATAGCAATCCCTCCCCCCAATTCAGTGTCTCGGGTAGTGGATTCGGGCTTCTGAATTAGCCCATGATTCCTTTGCTGTCCTCATTCTAAGGACCACCCGGCAGAACTTTCTGTTTGGACACAGCTCGTTGCCCAAAGTAGGGGGATAATGATTTATGCAAACCCAGAGAGGGGTTGGCGGTTTGTCATCTGGCTCTGTGAAATGGCTAATCAGTTTTGCTTCAGGAAACAACCTAAGGGGAGACCCGCAATCTTTTTTTGTTTTCCCTTCCCCATCTTCGAGGTTTGCAAACAATTTAGCCAAGGGAGTCGCTGCATCTGTGACCGATGGACATGGGCTCAGGCACTGTGTTGGCTAGCCTCAGAAATCTGGCTAGTTTTGCTCGGAGAATGGAAGAAAAGAGGCTAGCCTGGTTTTCTGTGGCACTGGAAAGGCAGTGCAGTTTTGTGGTGAATGCCTTGGACTGGAATCAAAGAGATCAAGGTTCACACCATAGCTCTGCCTAATATTAGTCCAGTGGCATCACCTCGATTTGCCCATCAATAAAATGGGGATAATGCTACCGGTACTTTAAATGTCGTGTGTTGAGTCTTGACTCCTTCATGCTTGGGAAGTGCTGCGATATCCGGCCAGCAGACGCTGTTGGAGGGCAGTGTGCTACTAATAATCACTAAATTGATAACAAAAAGGAAACTAAGCTCAAGCTCCATACAGATCTTTTGTGAAGCACTCCGTGCGTCATCATTCCTTCTTCCCCTCCCGCCCCCTCAATACAGCTGCAGCCGAAGGTTTAGGGATGCGTGCAATCTCACTTGTTTTATGTTTCGTCTGGAGAAAGGCACAGCTGTATGCCGCCACTTTGTCAAGAAAATGTCACTTCACACTTAATTGCCCGATAAAGAATGACAAGATGGAAACAATATAGATAACACGCTAAACATTTTTTTTTAAATATAATTTAAATTTGCTGATGGTTGGGTTTAAAGTCAAGACAGGCTGAATGTGATTCTCAGGGATAATTTCCCCAGGAAATGTACTCAGTGAAAGGGATTTTCCCCTCCTTCTCTTAACCTCTCCTCTTCATGGTAGTGGCCTAACACCTCTTCTCAGCAAAACATCTGCTTCATGTTTGGCCTGGTAAGAAGAAACATACATCCCAAGTAATTTAGTCTTTAATTGGTTGATTAATAGATTTTGAAAGTGTATTTGATGTAACTTTATTTTCAGTCTTCTTTACCACTACATTATGTTTACACGGACCATATGCGTATATTTTTAAGTGCACATAGGTGGAGGTGATAACTATGTGATAAATTGCAGTCATGTGATAAATACATTCCTCCTGTGCATTTGACCATGTCATCTCCCAGGTGGGACACTCACTTCCTTGTGCATCTTGCAAATGTAGGGGGCACACACCAAATCCAAGGTGCTCTTTGATTTTGCTGTAGGACTCAAACCCAGTTGCCTCTCCTGGCCACTACAAAGGTGCTAGAGGATTTTCTCTAAACGTTGGTCCTTCTTTGCTGTAGAGCACTGCAAGGAGACATCAACCTACTTGATCTCACAATCAGTGACCCTCATGGCCTGCGGGAACTGATGGTCATGTGACGTCTTCGGTTTTCCAGCTGTCCGCACCTGTTTATCACAATACTTTGTCGCTGTCCTCCCATCCTGATGCTGTCTTAGCTCATTAGAGATGGATTCCTTCGCATGTCAACCTTGACATTCATCTGCCATTGTGTTGCCCATTCCCCTCGCTTGGTGAGCTTGCTCAGAAGTTCCTTACACTCTTAACACGCATAAATGATTTTGTGGTATCTGCACATTTTGCCACCTCGTTGCTCACCATCATTTCCGATTGTGAAGGGGCCTGCTGCCCCCACCCTGAACCAGCAAGCTCTGGGCCCCACTAAGTGATGAAGGGGCAGTTAAAAAGGGGAGAGCTCAACTCAGCTGCTGGCTGGCCAGGGAGGAGAACAGATAGCCTCCTCTTTGCTACCTGTGGAAAGGACCAGCCCTGAACCTCTGCGGGGACTGCTGGATGCCACAGTCCCTGAGGAGGAGGGTGGGCCTGGCGCAGGACCAAAGAGCCTGTTTTTCTTCATGGGTCTTTTCCTTTGCTTTATTATGAAATGACTGTAGGGCAGTCTGCCGCCCAGGAGAAGCCTGAGGGGCCTTACAAGATTGTTGCAGGGAACCCGTGTGTGTGTGTGTGTGTGTGTGTGTGTGTGTGTGTGTGTGTGTGGAACAGCTGCAATAAACTCTGATTTTTGCACCCTACTCAAGTCTGCCCTGTTGCTTGGCTTGGCTTCCGAAGAGTGAGGTAGCCTGGATCACTAATGGAGATGTTAACTGCTACAGGTAGGGGACCCTGGGCACCCTGCTGCTAACCTTTGGCCATAAAGCAAACCGACCATTTATTCCAACTCTTCATCTTCTGTCTCTTTGCCCATTTCTAATCCTTAATAGAGTTTCTACTCTCATCCTGGGACTACTTAATATTCTTACTAGTAGGGCTGCTAGAAAAACCAGTAACAAGTGTAAGTTTTAATGATGATTTTCACTGGTTTTTGAAAATTTTTGCAATTTCAATAGATTTTTTTTCCCCCCAGCTCCATTCTTGTGAGGGACTTGGTCAACCCTGCGAGTGGTTGAGCAGCTGACGGGCTGAGATCACTGGTGATCGTGCTGACCTGCACCTTGTCAGTGTTTTCTGGGGCTTCCCCATCACTCTATCCACATCCACTGCTGCGTCTTGTCTTATGTTTAGATTGCAGCTCTGTGGGGCAGTGACTGTCTTTCTGTTCCGGGTTTGTGCAGCAGCTAACGCAACAGGGTCCTGATCCATGCTACTTAGGGCTCCTAGGTGCTACCACAATACAAATAATAACTTTGCCCAAGGCTTTCTGAACATCCAAATTAATGATTTCCTCTGATTCTCCTTTATCCACTAGTCTGCTGTCAAATTCAAATAGGTCTAATGGATTATTGTGTCGTTTGCAATTAGGGTTGCCAACTTTCTGTTGGCACAAAACTGAAGACCCTAGCCCCGCCCCTTCCCCAAGGCCCTGCCCCCCGTTCGCTACGTGCCTCCTCCCTAGGTGGCTCACTCTCCCCCACCCTCACTCACTTTCACTAGGCTGGGGCAAGGGGTTGGGGTGCAGGAGAGGGTGAGGGCTCTAAATGGGGGTCTAGGCTCCAGGGTGGGGCCAGAAACAAGGGGTTCAGTGTGCGAGAGGGGGTTGCGGGCTGGGGCAGGGTGTTGGGATGTGGGAGAGGATGAGGGCTATGGCTGGGGGTGCGGGCTCTGGGGTGGGGCTGGGGATGAGAGGTTTGGGGTGCAGGAGGGGGCTCCAGGCTGGGGGGGGTGGGCTGAGGGATTTGGAGTGCAGGAGGGGGCTGTGAGTTGAGGCAGGGGGATGGGGTGCAGATGGGAGTGAGGGCTCTGGGGTGGGGCTGGGGATGAGGGGTTCAGGGTGTGGGAGGGGGCTCTGGGCTGGGGTGGGGGGTGAGGTGTGGGGGGGGGTGAGGGCTCTGGGCTGGGGATGAGGGTTTGGGGTTCAGGAGAGGGCTCTGGTTTGGGAGGGCTCAGGGCTGGGGCAGAGGTTGGGGCTCGGGGTTGGGGCATGGGCTTACCTTGGACGGCTTCTAGTCAGCAGCACAGTGGCAGTGCTAAGGCAGGCAGGCTGCCTGCCTGTCCTGGAGCACCGTGCTGCACCCCAGAAGCAGCCAGCAGGTTCGGCTCCTAGGTTGGGGGAGTACAGGAGGCTCCCCGGTGTCCACTGCTCTTGTCTGCAGACCCCGCCTACCCAGCTCCCATTGGCTGGTTCCTGGCCAATGGGAGTGTGGAGCGGGTGCTCAGGGTGACTAGCCTGCCTTGGCCCTGCAGCACCGCCAACCAGACTTTTCACGGCCCGGTCGACAGTGCTGACCGGAATCACCAATGTCCCTTTTCAACAGCTGTTCCCATTGCAAACCGGACACCTGGTCACCCTCTTTGTAGTGCGTGCATTCCACTGTGTGGTGTGGGAGCCCATGTCTTCTTCACTCAGCTCTCACTAGATGGGACACAGGCTCAAGGAGAGCACGAGACGTGACTTCAGCTTGTGTTGGGAGTAGGTGCAATTCGAAGAATGCCCTCTGCTGTCCCTGTCTACTAGAAGTGCCCATTCCTGATAGGGAAATGGAGATGAGGATGGGCGTTTGCATCTATCCTTCCATGAGAAGCTTCCAGACAAAACCTCCATTCTCTCTTTGAGTATCCAGAGGTTTATAGAATCATAGAATTGTAGGACTGGAAGGGACCTTGAGAGGTCTTCTACTTCAATCCACTGCACTCAAGGCAGGACTAAGTATTCTAGACCATCCTTGACTGCTGTTTGTCTAACCTGCTCTTTAAAATCTCCAATGATGGAGATTACACAATCTCCTTAGACAATTTATTCCAGTGCTTAACTACCCTGACAGTTAGGAAGTTTTTCCTAATGTTCAACCTAAACTGTCCTTGCTGCAATTTAAGCCCATTGCTTCTTGTCATATCCTCAGATGTTAGCAAGAACAATTTATCTCCTTCGTCCTTGTAACTTGAAAACTGTGCTTGAAAACTGTTATCATGTCCTTCCTCAGTCTTATCTTCTCCACACTAAACCAAGCCAATTTTTTTCAATCTTCTCTCATGGGTCATGTTTTCCAGACCTTTAATCAGTTTTGTTGCTCTTCTCTGACTTTCTCCAATTTGTTCACATCCTTCCCGAAATGTGGCGCCCAGACTGGACACAATACTCCAGTTGAGGCCTAATCAGCGCGGAGTAGAGCGGCAAAATTACTTCTTGTGTCTTGCTTACAACACTCCTGGGAATATATTGTCATTGTCAGTGCCCTCTTATGTGCCTTTTTATTGGCTTTGAATTTGCCACCTTCCCATTCCAATGAATGTCCCCTTTTTCTTGTAACTTGGTCATTGCTAATGATTATTATTACCAACCCCTGTTTGCGGTAACACTGAATATTTATATTTAAAGCTCAGTGAGATTTCTCTCAGTCGGTTGGACAGGCGCAGGAGAAAGAAGCAGGACACATCGTATAAAACCTGGAAGATGTTTTAAGGACTACCGCTTTTGTCATGGAGACCCATCTTCTCCAGCATCCCTCTGTCCATCTCCACCCTGAACACATAACGAGCTCCTGAGAGCGCTCAAAGTCCAAGGTTGCAAGTTGGAAGCAGCAGTGGAAGGAACCTCGATCAGTCAGTGTGACAGGCCTGTGCGTGGCACACCAGGGAAGCTCTGGCAGACTCCAGAGTTAATTGTAATGATGTTTCTAATATTCTCACGAAGGTCAGGAACGGGGCTCGCTCTGTCTCTCCCGTCTACTGTTCGGACAAAACGACAGACAATATTTGCAATTCCCGGGGCATTCACAGTTACCTCCCGGGCCCGGCACCTCAGCAGCTCATTGATATCAAGGCCGGTGTGTTTTCAGCCCAGCGTCTAAAATATGCAAAGAACCATTTCCAGCTCAGGGAAGCTTAGAACAGGGCTCCTAGTGGCTTGTAGCTGGCACAGATCTCAGTCCTGCAAGGTGTGGCACTTCCTACATTCCCATTACAATCAGCAGGAGCATAAGTTGCTCAGGACCGCACGTGATTGGCTCCCAAGTCTGTTCCAGCATATATCCAGCAGTTGGCAAATACACTACAGCTCTGCCCATTCAGATTCCCCTCCACCCCCCTTCCCCACTGAATTGCCTCTGTCTGTCAAGGAATTTATATGGCTTCCATCACCTCAGCATCTGGGCTCCTCCAAGCCTCTCCCTTAATGCCTTCTCTGCCAGTATCAGCCACAACCATGCTCCAGTCTATAACACTGACACATCCCTGGCAGGACAATGCCAACCTGGGACAAGTTCTCTCTTTCCAGAGTTCACTTTGCTCTTCAGCAGTGTCATAGCCTTCACTCCAGCCCCGAAAAACGGTGTCTGCAAACTGAGCAGAGCTCGCCCTCGTTTGCTGTGGCTCGTTAAAAGGCTGACAGGCAGGTGTGTTAATGATCCCTTTATTCTCCCTTACAGGGACGTTCCTTTTCCTCATTAATGAGACACCTGTCAGGGAAGTGTTGAGCCGTTCGCTAGGCCGTGACAGCTGTAAGACGCGCAATCCCCTTTTGTGACAGCAGGGGAGCGCTGTAGCACCATATGCTTTAGCCGGGAAGGCAATGAGCCACGTGGCGGGGAGTCCTGCTCACCACTCCTAGCCTCTTGGATTTCTATCATTCGCTCCAGGAACACCTGTGCTGCAGTTTTTCCCGTCAGCACTGACTGGCGGGGTCAGGCAGCTCTCAGCGAGGTGAGCGGGCGTGTAGATTGTCAAAGCTGTTGCAATTTCAGCCTGAGGTCAAGCAGAAGGAGGCAGACCGGATCGCTGGTGTCGGCAGCAGCGCGAGGTTTGTCATTAGCGGTGTTGGGACGTTCCTGGGCAGATTTAGGCTGGGCATTGGGGTAAAAGCACTTCTAGTGGTGAGAGCTGTAGACTTGCGGAATTGTCTCCCCAGGGGAAGTAATGGAAGCCCCATTGCTTGGGACCTGTAAAACTAGATATGCCAGCGTACTAGAGGATTAAAAACGGGTGGTAGGATGGTCTTGTGGTTCAGGTACTGGGATAGGTCTTGGGAGAGCTGGGTCTGGTTCCTGGATCTCCTATGACCTTGGTGTGTAGCCTTGAGCAAACTGGTTAATTTCTGTTTCCCATATGTCTATATGTGGTCTAACCTCTAAAGGAGAATGTGGAGGGTTATATGCTCCCCAAATCCACGTGTGGGTCACTGTTACACCCCTTGATCCCACATCTGTATGGGGATTTGGACTACTGTGGAACCCTCAAGTGGCATACAAGCTTTCTTGGCTAGGATCTCACAGCGTAGCTCTCTGTCCTTTATTACTTGTAATCCTAGTTCCTAGGACTGTCACATGCCCCATTGTGCCAGCTGCTGTACAAACACAAAACGTTCCTGCCTGCAAGAGCTTCCAGTGTTTTCTCAATCACCCCACCCCAAAGCTCACTAAACGCACTTATATTTTCTAAATTTTAAATATACTTTATTTTAGGTAAACTCAGTTGGATGATTAAATATTTTTAAGCTACTAGTTAACACATGAGGGGCTGATCCGGACTCCACAGAGGAGAGACAAAGGAGAGACAGAGACAAAGACAAAGCCCTGGCTGGGATGATTTAGTTGGGAATTGGTCCTGCTTTGAGCAGGGGGTTGGACTAGATACCTCTTGAGGTCTCTTCCAACCCTGATATTCTATGATTCTATGAGTCTTTCTATTCCCTTTGATGGGCTTTGGATCTGAGTCTGAGTGCACAACAAACCTCTCCCTCTCTCATACGGGGAATAGGAGAGAATAATCTAAATACCCGTTTATCAGCCTGGATTTTGGATACAGGTATCTTGAGATGTGGGAGATAAACTGAAAAGGCTGCAGTTCCTGGGCCATCCCTGAAGGTGGCGCAGGCACCATGAGGTATAAACTCCGTGTGGTATAAGGCGCCGTGTGGTAATGTTAACAGGAGGCTATTGCTGAGGGCAGAAATCCAATCAGATTAGTTGAGACGGCCGCAGGGAGGCTCCCCGGGAAATACAGGCGTGCGGATGTTACTGGGATTAAGCTGGTGTCTGGAAACGCCCCGCTAAACTGGCAATGGAAACAAAAAGTTCTGCCACTCCATTAGCAGCTGGCGCTCCCCTGAGCCATGCGGAGCTTTTTGGAGCAGCTGCCCGGGGGGCTGAGACTGCGGGCTGGGGCCCAACAGCCCTGGCGTCTCCTTTCCCTGCAGGACGGCCTGCGATTCCAGCCCCAGGCCCTGACGTGATCAATCAACCCCCAACTCCCAGCGACGTCAGTGCCGCTCAGTGCCCCAGAGGATCACGTGCAGGGTTCCAAGTATCAGGGGTAGCCGTGTTAGTCTGTATCCACAAAAACAACAAGGAGTCTGGTGGCACCTTAAAGACTAACAGATTTATTTGGGCATAAGCTTTCGTGGGTAAAAACCCTCACTTCTTCAGATGCAGGGTTGCAAGTTCAGGGTTTGCTCCATGAGAAACGCACACCCAGCGCATTTATGTGAGGGTCCCAGGCAGGGGTATAAGTTAGGAGGAACGCGGGAGGAGAAGCGCTGCTCCCTCTCTCAGGCTGAATGCAGAGGGGGCCACTCCTCCTGTGTCCCAGCTGCAGGGGGAATGGCCCCACTGGACCTCCCAGTCCCTGCCAGCGGCCTCGCCTCCTGGAGATGCCGGGACCACAGGGATCTCGTGCTCTCTCCGGGAGCTCTGCAAGCTACGCCGCCAAGGCTGTGCTGGGACTTCGGAGGCCCACATTCAACACTCAGCTCTGCTCCGCGTTCCTGCTGTGGCCTCAGTTCTCCCTCTGTCGAATGGGAATAACATTACTCCCTTTTCCTGTCTATGGAGACTGTAAGCTCTTGGGGGCCGGTACTGTTTCTCTGCGGGTACGTACAGCTCCTTGGGTGATAGCCAGCTTCTCGACTAACACACCAGGGGTTGAACCAGGGAGTCCAGAGAGACGCTATACCATCTTGGTCTAAAGGGCCAAGACACTGTAGTTAGTGGCTGGGTAACAGGTGCAGTTCTTCTGTGGATGGGCACAGCGGGGGGAACCTGTAACCCAAGGGTTCTCAATGTTTTTCTTTTTAGACCCCCCAAAATGCTATAAAATCTCCACAGCCCACTTGTGCCACAGTAACTGGTTTTCTGCATATAAAAGCCAGAGCCGGCACTAGTGGGTAGCGAGCAGGGCAATTGCCCAGGGCCCCACGCCACAGGGCCCCTTGCCAACTACGTTGCTCAGGCTTCAGCTTCAGCCCCAGGTGGTGGGGCTCAGGGCCCCGGGCTTCAGCCCTATGCACTGGGGCTTCGGCTTTCTGCCCTGAGTCCCAGCGAGTCTAACGCTGGCCCTGCTTGGCTGACCCCCTGAAACCTGCTCGCATCCCCCTAGAGGGCCCCGGACCCCTGGTTGAGAACCACTGGTGTAACACACGCTGACCAGTGGATTACTCTTGCATGAGGCCTTGATCTCTAGTTGCTGCTATAACACAGTGTGCAATGATGCTCGGCCTGCTCCCTAAAGCCGTCTGAGAGGCCGCTAGCTGAAAAGCCCTAAGGGCGTGGGAGGCATCGGTATTTCACACCGCCCCATATTTACCTTAGACTTCCGCATGCATGGAAGTCCAAAGCCACTCAAAAGCCCACGACACTGAGCGCAAACGGCGTTCAGAAGAAACTTCAGTACGGTCCGAATCCTGCCGCCTGCTCATTAGTGGGGAACACGGAAACAAAACGATTCCAGGGGTGGTAGGGGAGCTCTCCTCTTCCCCTCAGCACTGCCGAGCCTGGGAAACTGAGGCTGCTAATCACTGAGACCAGCTGCATTGTAGCCAGCTCCCATGACTTCATTGCCACTAAGGGGATTTTGGCCCCCACTTCTTACTCTGTGTCTGTACAGCCCCTAGCACCATGGGGTACTAGTCTGTGCTAGAGAGATGGGGGCCAGATAAGTACCATAGACAGATCGAGCCACTTGGATTCCAAATAGGGGTTCGATTCCCCCATGTCCAAGCCTCCTTGCTATTCAGTCTGTGATCAGTTTTTCTCCATACGGATATTTGGGAAATGGCTGCTCGTCATATGATTCCCTTTATTCTCATGTGAACAGGCGCCAGCTCTATACTGAACCTCTCGGTGTCCTTCGGGTGTCACCTGTCTGTGCCTCAGTTTCCCTTCTGTAAAATGGGGATAATGATACTGACCTACCACATGGGTGTGTGTGTGTGTGTGTGTGTACGGGGGGCTTTCAGGATGTTAAGGGTGGCTATTAATAATGGGCCAACTTTAGAAGGATTGACGGTTCCATTTGGACAGGAGCTGGAATTTTTTTGACAAAAAGGTTTATCTAAACCCCAAACTTTCTGTGGGAAAGGGTGGGTTTTGGTGAAAAAAGGCTCTTCGGGACAAGGTTTCTCAGATCCAGGATGGAAAGCAGACAGAGAGACACAGCAACTCACCCCAAACAAGCCTGTTGGTCAGGGCACGCAGCTGGGGTGTAGAAGATGCAGGGTCAAGCCCTTGCTCCAAATCAGATGCAGTAGGAACTAGCAGTGAATCTCTCCCAGGTGAGTGCCCCAGCCCCTGGGCTGTTGGCTGCATCTCTCTTGCTCTCCACTTCCCAGGTCTCAGTTTTGTCCCGTTTGCGGAACAGGAAAATGTTTCTGAAATCTCAAAAACTTTGGTGGGAACAGGAAAGGTGTCTGCCACCCAGCTCTACTCTGGACACAGCATCCGAAATTTGGCCGTCACAATCATATTGGAACTATTCCATCTGCTTCGCTACGCAAACCTGGGGTGCAAATTGGGTGGAAAAAAGGTCCTCTGGCAATTCCAGTTCTTCTCCCTTGCACGTACCTGGAGCTATCCCAGGGCCAGCCTTTTGCAAGCTGGTCAGTGCTTTTATAACAGCCACCCACAGGGCAGGTCAAACAGGATTTGAACCCACTGCAGCACAGACCTCTACCACTGAAGCTAAAGGAGTAATGCACTAGGAGAGAGAAGCTGGCTGCTAGCCTGTAGTGGGGTAGCCATTCTGTCAGAGGTGGGATTTGATCCTCCTCCGCTTGAAGTAAATGGCAGACCTCACTGGGAGTTGGAACAGGCCACTGGGTGAAAATCCAGCCATGCAGACACTGGGGAAATGTTGACCAGACTTTTCCGGAACCTCAGACTCCTGGGGGAAGGATGGGTGGGGTGTAGGTGGGCTCAGAGGAGAGCAGTAAAAATAGGATTTCCTCTAACCTTCCCGGTCAGAACAGGTACATTCAAACTGTGGTTTCTTTATCCTGCCCATCCTCCACAAGGCACGGTAGCCGTCAGCTCCAGCATGATGGCCCCTCATAAGAACGTAAGAACGGCCATATTGGGTCAGATCAGAGGTCCATCTAGCCCAGTACCCTGTCTTCCGACAATGGCCAGTGGTAGAGCCCCAGATGGAATGAACAGAACAGGGAATCAAGTGATCCATCCCCTCTTGCCCATTCCCAGCTTCTGGCCTTCCTGACTGCTAATGTGATTTTTAATGCTCCCTCAGGCGCCAGGGGAATTTTTAGAAACCCTCCGTTAGGAATAAGTGCACGTTGTTGCAAGGGTTACTGTTGTGCTGAGCAGTGTTCCTTCTCAAGGGCTCTGACAATGCCCTGCTTCAAAGGCTGCAGTTATGTTGTTCTCAGATCTAGGATATTTTACTTCTCCTGGTCGTCCGTGTGGCTCCTTTTCTGCATCCTTTTCCGGTCAGGTTCGCTTTTCTGGGCTATTCATAATACATTTTTTTTAATGATGGGATCGAACAGTTCAATTAAGCCAGGGGGTTGTAATTTTTTTTTATCCCACTGCACATGCCGTGGTTCTATTTGTTCCCAAGATGGTGGTTTAATTTTCCCAAAGCAAATGGGCGTTTAAGGATTTCTTGAAGCTAACACACTTCCTCCCTTTTGTTGACTCTCTTTGTAATTCCATTGACATGCTTTGCAAAGAACTCTACTAAGTGGCTGCTGATGTGGGCTAGATTGCTGGGCGCTTGTAATTCATATGCAGAGGGCTTGTCTATACAGAGAGTTTCCCTGGTGTGATTTAGGGGGTGAATTTAATTGATTTAGTTAAACCAGTGGAGAAGGCCACCTGGACATTTATTTTAATTCAAAATCAGGATTGTTTCAGTTTATTTTAAATCACTTAGCAGCTAGTTTAATCTAAACCAAAATAAGCTATTCTTACACTGAATTAACATACTACCCAGTTCTTCAATAGCATTCTTCATCCATAGATCTCAAAGCACTTCCAAAGGAGGTCAGTATTATCATCAACCCTGCTTTACAAGTGGGGAAACTGAGGCATGGGGAGGGAACCAACTTGCCGAATGTCGCAATGCAGCAAGAGAGCCAGGAATTACATCCAGGTCTGCCGGTTACTAAACCAAGACCCTAACCTAGGCCATACAGAGGTTGTCTGCAACTTAATTACACTACTTTAATGACATGGTTTAATTAAACCAGTGCGACCAAGGCTATGTCTGCACTATGGACCTTAAAGGTCTCTTGTGTAGCCGCTCTTTGCCGGTGGGAGAGATCTCTCCCGCTGGCACAATTAAATCACCCAAACAATCGGCATTAGCTACTCTCCTGCCGACATAGCACTGTCCACGCCAGCACTTTTGTTGGTGAAACTTATGTCAGTCAAGGGTGTGGCTTTTTCACATCCCGACCTGAAGGGGGGTTCCAAAGAGGATGGAGCTCGGCTGTTCTCAGTGGTGGCAGATGACAGAACAAGGAGCAATGGTCTCAAGTTGCAGTGGGGGAGGTCTAGGTTGGATATTAGGAAACACTATTTCATTAGGAGGGTGGTGAAGCACTGGAATGGGTTACCTAGGGAGGCGGTGGAATCTCCTTCCTTAGAGGTTTTTAAGGTCAGGATTGCCAAAGCCCTGGCTGGGATGATTTAGTTGGGGATTGGCCCTGCTTTGAGCAGGGGGTGGGACTAGATGACCTCCTGAGGTCCCTTCCAACCCTGATATTCTATGATTCTATGACCGAGAAAAGTGCTAGTGTAGACATAGCCTAAGGCTCAGAAGGAAGGTGAAATATAAGCAGCTTTATTGCGCACATCTGCTGTGGTCCAACATTGATTCAGAGGGAAGAGCGCCCCCTTCTGAATCACCCAGGCCACTCCCAGCAGCACAGCATTCTCCAGCTCTGCATTGGAGCATTAGTATCAGAGTCATCCCCACTGTTCCCTGCCCCACAGCGTTTCCGGCACTGGGGTCAATACTGACTCAGAGGCAACAGCGCCCCCTACTGAGTCACCCAAGCCATGCCTTGCAGCAGTGTCTGCTAGCAGACTGACACATAGAGCTCAGTACTCTCTTAGAGGGAAGAGCACCTCCTATTGTGTCACCCCCACTGCTCTCTGCAGTACGGCGCCCTCTAGCACTGAGCTGGGGAATTGAGCTCAGCACTGGCTCAGGCCTTGTCTACACTGTCAGGGGCGTGTAGGATGCACGTAGCGACACGCTGCAGTAAAAGGCAGGCTGTGTCCACACTGCAGTGTCTAGCTACATGTGTCAGTGAAAGGCTCCAGCAGGGGGGAGGCAGTAGGACGCTACATGGCTTAAAATAGCCATGCAGACAGGAGAGGGCCGCTTGTGCATGTAGAGATCTGCATAGGGTCCTTAACCTAGATTCTGGCCACCGTGTCTACACTGCTATTTATATGCCAGGGCACGTGCAGTGCATGTACTCTACATGCCGCCGTAAGTGTAGACACAGCCAGAGGTGTGAGAGAGCGCCCCCTACTGATTTACCCACCTCGCTGCCTGCAGCATTGCTTTGAATGCCTGCCATGCAGTGACCCTGACACTCCTGGGCCTGGTCTATATTATGGAAATGTTTCTAATAACAGCTCGCTACCACCGGTTTTAGCAATGCTGGGAGCCCTCGTAGAGCTGGGTCGGTGGCATTTTGAGAACTGGCGGCAGCCGGTGGCTGCTCTAAACTGTAGCTTCCAAGCTTGCTAACGCTGGTGGAGCTGAGGCAGTGTCGGCGATGGTGGAGACAAGCCTGGCCTATTCCATCTGAAGCAGGTGCAGCTCAGGGGTCTGTCGGCAAGGACCACTGGAACAAGCCGACTCCCAACAGCTGTAGCCTCTGGGCCCCCTCCCGCTGCTGTCAGAGACAGAGAGAGGATTTACGAGGGGGCAGATTGATTCTCTCTGGTACCGACCGTCTTGGCCTCGTTATTTGGCGGTGCCCGTGTTTATTCCCCATGGTAACTTAATGCGTGGCTGGATGGGATTGTTATCAAACCTGACAGGCTGCAATCGGCTTTAACAAGAGGTGATAAAATAATCATAAAGGCTGAACTGAGGCAAGGCTGGTGAGGTGCACCGAGCTGTGAGACTGCCTGTTAGAAAGGCCCGATTCCGTTCCCCTAGAGCTGGGGGAAACCAGCTGACTAGTGAACTCCCGAACCCTCCACACAAAGGACAGGCGTTGGAGCATCTGCTAATCGGAGACCAGCCCTGGGCTGCAGGTACGCAGGAGTCCGAGCCCTGCCTCCAAAGCTAACTCTCCCTTGGGCCAATCACTTTACAACGAGAGGTTAAATTTGGCCCAAAGCTTTTGCCGTGGCATTGTTCACTCTGCTTGTATGTTCTACCCCCTTCTCCCACCTGGTGCCTCTCTGGTCTATTTAGATTGTAACTAGTTCAGGGCAGGACTGTTTACTACTTGGTTTGTGCAGTGCCTAGCACAATGGGGCAGGGGTGGGGGGGCAAGGGTCCTCCCACTTTTGAATGTGGATGGGCCTGACCTGTCCACTTTTCACCATGGGCCTGGCTCCCTGCCCCTCCTCTTCCCCCTAAGTCCCTGCTCCCCGGCCAGGCTGGAAGCTGAAGTCCGGACCAGGGAGCCCAGGCAGCTGTGGGGAGGCACAGACTCTCCACCTGCCTAGGGTGGGGGGGCACAAGAGCAGCCCCTAGCCCACATCCCTGCCCCCCCATGTTCTCCCCCAGGGCGGGCTGGAAGCTGAAGCTGGGTTGGGATAAGAGCCGCGTGGGCAGCTCCCTCTGCCCTGGGTGAGGGTTCTGGGGGATGGGGACATGGGTCGGGGGCTGCTCTTGCCCCGCCCCCATCCCAGGCAGGTGGAGAGGCTCGGGCTCCCAGGCCCAGCTCTGGCTTCCAGTTTGGCTGGGGGGGCGGGGCTTCAGGGGGAAGAGGAGGGGCAGGGGCGGGAGCATGGAGAGGGCGGGGCCTCAGCAGCTTCCCATTTTGAGAAAAAGAGTCCATCGTCCCTACAATGGGCTCACATTCTTGGTTGGCCATTAGGCACTGCTTTAATGAACATGATTAATATATCATCATAATAAGCAACTATAAAAACTAAGACCAATGGGAATATTTCTGGGGTATTTTTTTTTAATTCAATGGAAAATTGCTGTTACTTCTCCTAAACAAATGCCAGTGTTGCCAACTCTCAGGATTTCATCATGTGTCTCATAACAGATACCATTTTCCTTAAAGCCCACCGCTTGGAGTCATGCTAGTTTGAGAGGCTCTCAGCTTTCATTAATAATAATTAATAATCACAATTAAAACAAAAATTCTAACCCTCATAGCTGCAGATAAAAGCTTGACAACATGACCCAAAGGTACTCAGAAGGTTCAAAAACCAGAAAAAAGAACCTCACATTTATTATTAAAAATACAACAATAAGTAAATAAAGCTTGTGATTTTAAGTCTGTCTCCTGCCTTTTAAGAGCCTGACTCATGATTTTTGAATGCTTGGGGCTGGCAGTACTGTAAAGTAAACATTTCACCACGTGGGCTGCATGCAAAACATTACAGCATTGTGCTGGCTTCGGGAACCTGACTAGCAACTGACAGGGAACTCAAATGAAATTGATGTGCATGCTTTCATTATCCAACCAGTGAGAAATACAAAAAGGAAGCAAAAGACAGGAATAGGAAGAAGTCATTTTTTTTGCTTTAAATAATTTCAAGGGGTTATTTGCAACATAAAGAAATATTTAAAAAATTAAAATATATTACATTTAGCCTATGTCCCCTTTAGCATGTGTGTCTAAGAATGGGCATAATATCTACTAAGAAGGGGTGTCGTGAGCATTTAAAAGGCTTGATCCTGAACAGGAGGAAAGGGTAGATAGAGAAAACGGAGGAGAAAGTGAATATGGAAGAAGAGAGGGAGGGATGATGAAAGAGTTTTACCTGGATTAATTGTACTGATCCACAACGGGTATGTCTGCACTGCAAAAACAAGTGTGTTTGTAACTCAGGTTAGCTGATCCGCATTACTTAATTCAAATTAAAACAGCAGTGAAAACAAAGCAGGTTGGCTTTTGATTTGGGTTGGAAGCTTGAATTCACCCCCAGGCTCCCCTATAGGCTTTAACTCGAGCTGCTAACTCCAAGTCAAAAGCCAAGTTGCTGTGGTCTTCACTGATGTAAGCAGGGTCTGAGTGAATGCCTCCCTGACAGCTAGCTGGGAGGGGCAGAGACTTTGGGTGCTTTTATGTAAATACAAAAAGAATGGGAGTACTTGTGGCACCTTAGAGACTAACAAATTTTTTTGAGCAAAAGCTTTCGTGGGCTACAGCCCACTTCTTCGGATGCATAGAATGGAAATACAGTTTGCTCCTGTTCTGGTTAGATATTCAGCAGATAGAGCAGTGTCAAAGTAATCAGTTTTGTCTGGTGTTGGTTTACAAATCACTTGAGTACTGAATGCAGGGGTAGTGAAATACGGTTTGTAATTATTGTAGGAATACAGGGAAGCAGAACTATGCTTAGCCTGTCCCAAATGAGGGGGTTGCCCTCAGTTGAAAGAACCTAGTTAAGCCAGGGGCTCGACTGCCAGAGCTCTCTGAAAGTAAGAGGGGTGGGACAGATGTACCAGTAGTTGGGGTTGGCTGCCCTGCCCCAAGAGTCCCCTCTAGTCTGGTTTAAGCTGTTCTTCGCCACTCTTCAAAGAAAGAGCTAAATTGGTTTTGTTAGGAGCCTCTTTTGTTATTTTAAATGCTCAGTCAGAACTCACAACAATTCGGCTGGAGTAGTGTTTCTGCCCAGTCTGCAAAGAGCTGAAAATCGCTAAGAGACTGATGTGTAGCGGTCACAGCAGAGAGGCAGGTGGCTGCAGATGGTGACTGCCAGTTGGCTGGTGAACTAGTGGCTGGAGCAGCACAGCAGGTAGCCAGCAGGGCTGCTGGTGGAGCGGTGCAGTGAGTAAGGTGCCTCCTTACCTCCACCCAGGGTGGGCTCTGCAGATGCACCTCTGAACTCTAGGTCTGCACTGACCAAGGACAGTGGCTCTCAGCGGGGTGTAGAGAAGGGATGGGAACATAAAAGGGATGTTTGGGTTGCTGGACTTAAGAGCTTGAGGGAAAAAGGACACTGCCCAACTTACTTGGGGGTCTTTTGCTCATGGTTTATGAACCCTGTTTGCGGTGTTTTCTCAAATGAATGCCGAGTTACTTCCCCCCCTTTTCTACACTCAGACTCTGTGCTTGCGACAGGGGAAATATTGCCTCTCAGAGGCACCTGGGGTGGTGTGTAATTCTCCCAGGTTACTGGGTGGGGGCTCGAGCTGGTTCTGTGTTATATCGATGGAAAGGACCCCCTAAATATTGAACCCGGTCCTGTTGCTGCTGGCTCCGCCTGGCAGAAGGGTTACACTGCTGTTATATCCTGGATTAGTTAGCCAGAGTTAAGAACGCACCTTTATTCCTTTTGCAGCATTAGACATACCCAGTGCCTTGCAGGATTGGGCCCAATAAGTGTTTTGCCACTGACTTCAATAGGAGCAGGATCTGAACCTAAGGGCTTGTCTACATGGGAACACGCAGGAAAATTAATCCAAATTAACTGAAGCTGTGTCTTTAAAGTAGATTAGTTAAATTGCATTAAACCCCAGTAAGGATGCTCTTATTCAGAATAAAAGTGAGCTTAATTCGGTTTATTTTACTTTGCTTCCAAAGCAAATTAAACTAAAGCAGATTAAGGCCACTTTAATTGTGACTAAGAGCATCCAGATACAGGTTTAATGCAGTTGAACCAATCCGCTTTAAATGCACACCTTTCGTTAGCTCTCTCTTCATTTTCAAGCTAAGGCGGCCTATGTTGCTATGAAACTGTTAAACCTTTTGATTTCTAGCAATAGCACCTTTAGCTCTCTAAAGACTCTCTCTAAGCCAGCATCCAGCTTTGTGCTACAGGCTGTGACACAGGAGATAAACATACACCGCGCGCTCTCCCTCATGGGGAAGTTTACTCCCTTTGTTGTAGTGTTTTTCCTAATCGGAAAAACAAAACAATTCAGCCAAATTATAATAATCAGTGCATCCTATTTTCTAATGAAGACCTCTTAAAATGCGGATGAAAGATGCTGGGGCCTATAAGGGTTTTCAACTGCCGCTGCTCTATTATTATTATTATTCATATCACAATCCTGCCCAGAGCTGCCAGATCGTGCTAGGCGCTGCACAAACACGTCAAGAGACAGTCCCTGCCCCAAGCTTCTAGTCTAAACAGGCAAGAGAGACACAGGGTGGAGACAGGCAGTGCCATTACCCCCGTGTGACAGATGGGAAACCAAGGCACAAAGAGATTAAGCCCCAGCTCCTCAAAGGTTGTTGGGACACTAACTCTCATTGAAATCAGTAGGCGCTAGGTGCCTAAATGCCTTTGAGGATCTGGGCCTAAGGGTCTTGTGGAAGGTCACACAAAATTGGTGTCACTGCAGAGTTGGGAGCTGAAGGGAGGTCTCTGAGTTTCAGGCCCACACTTTGACCTTTTGGCGATTTCCCCTGAATGCAGAGCCTGCAGGGAATCTGATCAGATGATGACTGAATGGCAACTCGACGGGTGTTTTTCGCCATGGGATGGAGTGAAATAAGGGTGCCAGTTCAGTCTCTCTGCCGCTCCACAACAGCTGTTTGTTTTTCACACGCGATATTAACATGTAACAAAACTGTCACTTAATTGACACGACAGCCTTGTGTTGTAACATATGTCTCAGGGCTTCCAATGTGCAAACGCACGTGGGTGGTGTTATTTAAGGGGCGCGTTACACTGATTGCCTATTCCCTGCCTCTCCCTGGCCACCTGCTCAAAGGAGGGAGGAAGCAGGTGAGTAGGGTCCATATCCAGACTCAAGGTGCCACCAATGCCTGAGGCCCCTGCAATGGCAGGGAATTAAGTGAGATATACAGGCCCACCCACAGGGGGGGCAAAGGGGGCAATTTCCCAGGGGCCTGCGTGATTTAAAAGGGTCTGTGGGCCTCAGGCAGCACAGTGGAGCTAAGGTGGGTTTCCTGCCCACCCTCCCTCCGTGATGCTCCTGGAAGCAGCCTGAAAGGTCCTACAGCCCCAGAGGGTTGCGGGGTGTGTGTGTCTCTGTGTACTGCCCCCGCCCCCAGCGCCGACTCCGCAGCTCCCGTTGGCCGGTAACTGTGGCCAATGGGAGCTGTGGTGGCGGTGCCTGCAGGCAGTGGTGCATGGAGATCCCGTGAGACCCCACTTAGGAGTCGCTGCCAGTCTCTTTCGGGAGTGGCCCAAGGTAAGCGCTGACCCCCTGGCCTCCTCCTGCACCCCAACCCCCTGCCCCAGCCTAGAGGCCGCACCCAAACTCCCTCCCTGAGCCAGACCCCGCATCCCCTCCCGCACCCAAACTCCCTCCCAGAGCCTGCACCCTCCTGCACCCAAACTCCCTCCCAGAGCCTGCACCCCCTCCTGCACTCAAACTGCCTCCCAGAGCCTGCACCCCGTCCCACACCCCAACCCTCTGCCCCAGCCTGATGAAAGCGAGTGAGGGTGGGGGAGAGCAAATGATAGGGGTGGGGTGGAGTGGAGTTAGCAGCGTGGGGCCTCAGAGAAGGGGCGGGGCCTCAGAGAAGGGGCGGGGTAGGGGGCATGGAAAGGGTCTTTGGGTTTGCGCAATTAGACAGTTGGCAACCCTACCGGGTGGGCATGTGGAAGCCCTGGCCGTGCCGGACGAGCGCGCCCTGCAGCACAGCCGGCAGCTTGCTGGGTACCAGCCAGCAGGGGCACAGCACCGCCCAAATGTCAGGCGGACTGCGTCCGCGTGGGCATGGCTTGTGCAGGCAAGGGGGCCCATTCACTGTTCTTCCCTGGGGTCTGGAATTGCTGTCGGCAGGCCTGGAGATATACCCAGACGATGGAAGGAATGACCCACGTCCCTCTCTGTAGAGGAAGGCAAAAACCCGCCAAGGTCCATGCCAGTCTGGGGGAAAATTCCTCCCTGATCCCACATATGGTGGTCAGCTAAACTCTGAGCATGGGAACAGGAGTCCTGCCTTCTGCATTAGTGCACTGAGCCACGCATGTTTATTCCCCTTAGCAGGGGTCCTCAGGGGAATTAGATGATAAGCAGCAATGGGTTTTTTAAAAAGCAATATCTCACAGCGTTGCGTTAAAGATGCTGTTTTATTTCCCCAAATAAATCCTCTGAGGACTACCAACAATAGGGATCAGATCATAGAATATCAGGGTTGGAAAGAACCTCAGCAGGTCATCTAGTCTAGCCCCCTGCTCAAAGCAGGACCAATCCCCAGACAGATTTTTGCCCCAGATCCCTAAATGGCCCCCTTCAAGCACTGAACTCATAACCCTGCGTTTAGCAGACCAGTGCTCGAACGACTGAGCTATCCCTCCCCTGTCTGCAGTGGGAAGGTTGGGAGCAGAATGTCAGAAGAAGAATCTGAAAAATCAACAAGGAGGAGAAAGGAAGAGTAAATAGATACGATTGCTTTAAAAACTGGACAGCTGTGACGCACCCTGATTTGCTCCTCGTGTCATCATTTGTACTCGGTCAGTGTGAATGTAAAATGCTGCCAAATCAAAATGGCCGTGCTTTTACACTGACTGTGCAGGTAGAAATGAGCACGCCAAGCCCAAGGGCATGGAGGATCATGGGCTAAGGGGGTGCAAACTTGACTGAAGCATAGCAATTTAAAGATTCAACCAAATCTTCATAAAAAGAATATGTTTTTTGTTCATTCTGTGTATGTTTTTTGTTTTGTTTTCAGTAAGCACCAAGCTCTAGGGGTAACCTGTTTCTCCTGGGAACAAAGCATTTGTTCTTGTAGGAAGTCTAATGCAAACAGATGGGTTTTCTGTTGAACGCTAAAGATAGTGGCAAGGAGTTCCACAGTCCGGTCTAGGGCCAAATTCTACTGGATGTGCCTGTTATGTTTTACCAGGCCAGAACCGGAGTCTTTAAGCTATTGTAGTGTAGACACAATCCATGGTGACCACACAACCTGGGAAAAATAACTTAGTAGAGAAGAAAATGGCAGGATCTCAGAAGAAATCCAAATGATCTCAGCTACAGAACTAACAACTCTGCACCACCAGCCAGTGTCTGATTCCTTTGACTGCCACATAACGGGTTTCTTTGCCTTTTCATTAGAGAGCCTTGTAATCAGGCTGAGCACTGTTTTACTATCAGCTGAGCAACTCAGACAGACTGTTGTCTGCAGTAATTGTCCCAGGGATGATTAACATCTGCTAAGGGAGTGTGTGATACACCCCAGGCAGCGTTCTGCCTCCACCCCAGAGGAAGTTTTCTTTTGAGTCAGGGGCAACAGATTTATTGAATTGGCTGTGTACCGTCTGCATGTACATACTCTGAATTGGGCACACTGGTGTGGGCGGTGGGAGCCATTCTACTTGTCACAGCCACTTTAAAATTGGTGGTTCCTGGTGTCAGTTTCCAGACTGACAGCCCTGGAAATTGAAAGTGAATTGCATTTTAACAGCCAAAAGAACTGTTTGTTTAAGATTGCCACTGTTCATGAATGCAAAAGGACATTTTAATTTAAAACAAATTATGTTAAAAATGATGCAGAGCAGTTAAAGGAAGGCAGTGAAATATTTTCAAAGTAATCTCTTAAGTAATCCTACATTGCAGTTTCCAAAATAACCTTAACTCTGGCCTTGGTATCCTTACCTAGCTTCCACCTGTAGACAGGAAAACCTTTTACACCTCACCCTGCATTGGAATGGCAGGGCAGTCTAGAGGTGAAAGCAGATTCCTAGTGGGTCAGGACTTCTGGCTTCTTGTCCTTGCTCTGCCACTGACTCTAATGACCTTGGGCAAGTCATTAAGGCCCAATTTTTCCAAAAGTGACCACTGGAATTTGATGCCTCCATTTCTGGGCCCTAATATTGCTAGTTGGGCACCCAAAGTGAGTGGCCACTTTTGGAAAATTTGGGTCTCAAACTCTGCATCAACATCTCCACCTGTAGTATAGATCATACTTATCTATCTTCATAAGAGCTACTAAGAGCAAGGGTGGCCTGGTGGCGAAGGAACAGGACTGCGACTTAAGGGAGTTGTATTAAATTCTTAGCTCGGCCTCAGGGTCCCCATCTGTAGAAATGAGGATAATGGAACTGACTTCCTTTGCAATATACCCATGCACAGTACAGTATAAGAGTTATTAATTATTATTATTCACCCCAAGAAGTATGATTTACACTCTAGGACACAGTTCTACCTCTCACTGTAGAACCTAATCCTGTAGCACTGATGTTAATAGCAATATTGAAATGGTCTGGAAGCAGAATCTGGCTCAAAGGGCATAATTTAGGCTGGGACTATGCAGCTCCCGTTGTCCTCTGGTAGCCCTGCTGCTCACCAAAGCTTTATGTTAAGGAGCTCTGATCTGTCTCATTCCTGAATCCTCTAGGGCTGCCCCTCATCGACGTGGACAACATAACAACATTGTACTCTGCATTTCCATAGAACCTTCTGTCTGAGGATCTGAAAGCCCTTTATTTAGGATCATAGACCATAGTATTAGAAGGGACCGCAAGGGTCATCTAGTCCAGTGGCTCTCAACCTTCCCAGACTACTGTGCCCCTTTTAAGGGTCTGATTTGTCTTGTGTACCCCCAAGTTTCACCTCACTTCAAACCTTACAAAATCAGACATAAAAACCACAAAAGTATCAAGCCCACTAGTACTGAAAAATTGCTGACTTTCTCCTTTTTACCATATAATTATAAAACAGATCAATTGGAATAGAATATTGTACATACATTTCAGTGTATAGCATACAGAGCAGTATAAACTGATCATTGTATATGAAATTTTAGTTTGTACTGACCTGGTTAGTGCTTTCTATGGAGCCTGTTGTAAAACTAGGCTAATATCTAGAGGAGTTGATGGCCCCCCAGAAGACCTCTGAGTACCCCCAGGGGTACATGTACCCCTCATTGAGAACCACTGATCTAGTCTAACATCCTGCCAAAATGCAGGATTTGTTGTGTCTAAACCATCCACGACAGATGGAGATTCCATAGCTTCCCTAGGCAGTTTGTTCCATTGTCCGACTTTTCTTACAGTTAACAAGTTTTTCCTAAGATTTAGCCTAAATCTGCTCTGCTGTAGTTTGAGCCCATTGACTCTTTTCCTGCCCTCTGTGAGGAGAGAGAACAACGTTTCTCCATCTTTTTTGGCTAAATAAGCCTCACAATCCAATCATGTGGTAGTGTGACAAAGCAGGGTACAATCCAGACCAGGGTGGGGCTGTGTTACCCCTGCCCTGCCACCTGGGGTGCCTTACAATGCCTTGCTGAAGTAGCTCCCACCTGGGCCTCACACAAACATCCTTTTGGCACACAAACCAGACCCTGAATGTCTGTGTATGTGTGTAACTTCAGCCTGGCAGCTACACATTGGCTCTTACCAGCCTTGGTTATACGGCAGAGTGACCCCAACACAGCCTCAATCCCAGATTTTCCCCAGAAAATTATGTCCTGTGCTGCCCAGCCCTCTCCTGGACAGTACAAATATATTAAGTCCATTATTCCTTTCAGGGAATCATATGCCAACTTATTATCTTAAATAGTTATCCAGCCACTTCAATTTAAAGCCACTGGATTAGATCAAACAAGTTTATTAACTACAAAGAGAGATTTTAAGTGAGTACAAGTAATGAGGCATAAACGTCAGAAATTGTTACAAGAAAAATAAAGATTAAATGTTTAATATCTACTTAAGAATAGGGCTGTTAGTTAATCGCAGTTAACTCATGCGACTAACTCAAAAAAATTAATCACAATTAATCACACTGTTAAACAATAGAATACCAACTGAAATTTATTAAATATTTGGATGTTTTTCTACATTTTCAAAAATATTGATTTTTATTACAACACAGAATACAAAGTGTACAGTGCTAAATATATTATTTATTACAAATATTTGCACTGTAAAAATGATGAACAAAAGAAATAGTATTTTTCAATTCACCTCATACAAGTACTGTAGTGCAATCTCTTTATCCTGAAAGTGTAACTTACAAATGTAGATTTTTTTTGTTACATAACTGCACTCAAAAAAACCAAAACAATGTAAAACTTTAGAGCCTACAAGTCCACTCAGTCCTCCTTCTTGTTCAGCCAATCGCTAAGAGAAACAACTTGTTTTCACTTACGGGAGAAAATGCTGCCCGCTTCTTATTTATAAAATTACCTGAAAGTGAGAACAGACATTTGCATGGCACTGTTGTAGCCGGCATTGCAAGGTATTTACATGCCAGATATGCTAAACGTCCGTATGCCCAGTCATGCTTCGGCCACCATTCCAGAGGACATGCGTCCATGCTGATGATGCTCATTAAAAAAATAATGCATTAAATTTGTGACTGAACTCCTTGGGGGAGAACTGTATGCCTCCTGTTCTCTTTTACCTGCATTTGGCCATGTATTTCATGTTATAGCAGTCTCGGATGATGACCCAGCACATGTTGTTTTAAGAACATTTTAACAGCAGATTTGACAAAATGCAAAGAAGGTACCAGTGTGAGATTTCTAAAGATAGCTACAGCACTCGACCCAAGGTTTAAGAATCTGAAGTGCCTCCCAAAATCTGAGAGGGACGAGGCGTGGAGCTTTCAGAAGTCTTAAAAGAGCAACACTCCGATGCGGAAACTACCAAACCCGAACCACGAAAAATGTAAATCAACCTTCTGCTGGTGTCATCTGACTCAGATGATGAAAATGAACATGCATCGGTCCACATTGCTTTGGATCGTTATTGAGCAGAACCCATCATCAGCATGGACAGACGCATGCCCTCTGGAATGGTGATTGGAGCACGAAGGGACATATGAATCTTTAGCATATCTGGCACGTAAATATCTTGTGACGCTGGCTACAACAGTGCCATGTGAACGCTTGTTCTCACTTTCAGGTGACATTGTAAACAAGAAGCGGCAGCATTATCTCCTGTAAATTGTCACAAAATTTGGTTGTCTGAGTGATTAGCTGAAGTAGGACTGAGTGGACTTATAGGCTCTAATGTTTTAGATAGTTTTTGAATGCAGTTATTTTTTTGACATAATTCTACATTTGTAAGTTCAACTTTCTTGATAAAGAGACTGCACTACTGTACTTCTATTAGGTGAACTGAAAAATATTATTTTGTTTTTTACAGTGCAAATATTTGTAATAAAAAATAAAGTGAGCACTGTACACTTCATACTCTGTGTTTTAATTCAGATCAATATATTTGAAAATGTAGAAAACATTCAAAAATATTTAAATAAATGGTATTCTATTATTGGTTAACAGAACGATTAATTTTTTGAATCGTGCGATTAATCGCAATTAATTTTTTTAATTGCTTGACAGCCCTATGCCACACATTTTATCAGGACAATACTGACTAGCAAATTGTGAGTTTTAAATATCTTACACGGCATATCTTGTGCCAAGATTATTACAGTCGTGTGTAGGGGTGTCTTCCCTCACAAGTATGGGTTTTTATTTCACAAATGGGGACAGTAAAAAAGCCTGGCTGTCCTTCCCTGTCCCCCTGTGAGGAAGGCCATACCCCCTCACAGTCTGCTCTGCTAGAGTACTCTCAACACAAAGAAAGGAGGAATTAGCGGTAGTCAGTGGGTCCTGGCCTTCAAGCAGGACGGGGCCGCAGTCTGGGCTCTGGCCGGCGGTCAGGGCAGAGTGGTATTAAGTCATAAGCCCAGCCCTGACGCAGGTCGGGGCAGTAACCAGTCAGGGCTCTGGCCTGTCATTAGGCAGAATTGTAGCACCAAGCACCGTCTCTAGGGCTCAGGCAGGGGGTGAGCCCCAACCACCCTCTTTGGGGCTCAGGCAGGAGGTGCTTCAGGAGCACAGGCCTCCTGACGGGGGGAGTATTGCCACCCAGTAGGGTGACCAGGTGTCCGGTTTTCCACCAGAACATCCAGTCGAAAAGGGACCCTGGCGGCTCCGGTCAGTGGGGGGAGC
Organism: Trachemys scripta elegans; assembly: GCF_013100865.1. Classification (NCBI taxonomy): domain Eukaryota; kingdom Metazoa; phylum Chordata; order Testudines; family Emydidae; genus Trachemys; species Trachemys scripta. The sequence goes on along the minus strand of NC_048299.1, from coordinate 277,363,766 downwards.
CTCCTGCCCCCCCGCCTACTAGCGTCAGACCTGCTGGCCGCTTTCGGATCACGTGCAACGTGATGTCAGGTCAGGAAGGAAGCCTGCCTTAGCTAGCCTCGCTACATCGCTGACCCAGAGCCACCCGAGGTAAGCTCACGCCCCAACCCCCTGCCTCAGCCCTGAGTTCCCCCCAAACCTGGAGTCCCCTTCTGCAACTCAACCCCTTCATCCCCGGCCCCACCCCAGAGCCCTCACCCCCTCTTGCATTCCAACCCCCTGCCTCAACCCGCAGCCCCCTCCCACACTCTGAATCCCTCAGCCCCACCTCCCAGACTGGAGCCCCCTCCTACACCCCAAACCCCTCATCCCTGGCCCCACCCCAGAGCCCACACCCCCAGCCAGAGTCCTCACCCCCTCCCACCCCCAAACCCCTGCCCCAGCCCAGTGAAAGTGAGTGAGGGTGGGGGACAGTGAGCCACCAAGGGAGGGGAAATGTAGTGAGTGGGGGTGGGGACTTAGGGAAGGGGTTGGGCAGGAAGAGGGGCCTTAGGAAAGGGGCAGGGCTAGGGTGTTCGGTTTTGTGTCATAGGAAAGTTGGCAACCCCACCACCCAGGGGTGGGATGGCAGGGGTAGGAAGACGCAGGCCTGCCCCACTCCACTGGGTCAGCAGGGAATCCCCCCGCGACACACTGACCATGGCTCCGGCAGCACCACACCTAGACAGTAGTCTGGTTCCCCTGGGCTGCTTCCTACTCTCCCCTCGTGTGTACCTGCGTCCAGGGGTTGTCCTCAGTCTCCCCAGTATACACCACCAAGAATAGCGGTACCAGTTCCTCAGCGTCAGGAGTGGCGGGGCTCTCTGGAAGCTCGTGCAGGTCCTTGGGGCAGCAGCGGTTCCTCTTGGCATCCTGCTCCAGCAGCGGAGAAGTAGTATCTGTCTCCCTCGGCAGCTCCCTCCCAACTGAGCTGCTGGGCCGGCCTTTTATACTTCCTGTCCTGCCCCTCTGCTTCTGGCGTGCGGGGCGTGGCCCTCCTGGTTCCTCCCACCAGGCGGCTTGTGGTGTTCCCTCCGCATCTGCCTCTGAGAGAGGTCATGCCTCCTTGCTACAGGGAAACTGAGGAAGTGAGCAATGACAGTGATTTGCTCTTCAGTGGATTAGAATCTAGATCTCCTGATTGTAAAGGATGATGATAGACCGTATCATGACACGTAGGATCACAACCTTTCTTAAACAGGTGGAGTAAATTAAAAAAAAATAATGAGAGGCCCAAACAAACAGGCTTCCACACAACTTCAGTCCTAACTCTGTCTCCTTTGTTTACCAGGGACCACATCCTGTCTGAAACTATATGCAGACTACAGGCATCTAGTTGCTGCATAATACAACTGCAAATATAATTACAGACTGTGCTTAAAGAAAAATAATCAAAGTAAAGTTAGGATGTAATCCTGAGAGGTGGTGAGCAGCCTCATCTCCCAGCAAGATATGGGAGTACATGGCACTTTTCTGGACCAAACCCCTAACTTTCCAATGACCTGATATGTCTGGTGTAATTGGGGCATTGTAATGGTTTGAGGACTCACCACCACAGTGCCTCCCACTGGTGACTCCGGGAATTAGCTCAGTCCAGTGGAGCGCCCCATCCTGGTGGTGTCCGTGCCGTCATCTTGCCCTCGGTTGGCGTGTCTGGACCCGTGTTGCTCCCCGCTCGGCAGCATCCTCTTCAAGCCACTGCCCTCCGGCAGTGCCCCTTAGTCCATCCTCACCCTCTTCTGGGGGGGTAGGGGGGAGGGCAAATCAGCTGTCTCTCTACACCCCGGCCAATGTGGGCAACTGCACCCTAAAGTCACACCCCTCTTGGCAGGGGGTTGGTGCAGCCCTAGATGGCCACTCCCGTCAGCCAGGTGTAAGGCAATGGGTACCCAGGCCCACCCACTACTCTGGGTCCCAACTCAGGGACCCTCTAGTGGCAGCTGTCCTGCCTTCCTTCTCTCCCTCCGTCTGTCCACGTCCCTGGGCCGCTTCCCCTTCGACCCCTCGCACTGGCTAGGCCCTATGCTTATGGCCACAGGGTGCACATATTCCCCTCAGGGCCTGCAGCCTGGCAGACACCGGGCTGGAGTTCCCTTCTGCTCCCCTGGGCCTGCCCAGTACTGCTCTGTGCTGCACTGTCCCAAGTGCTAGTCTCCCAGCTCTGGAGATAGACCTTCCCCTATCAAAGGCCTGGTACAGACTGACTCTCCTCTCCCTGAGCAGCCTTTTTATAGGGCTGAGCCTGGCTCCGATTGGCTGCCTCCAATCTGGGCCCTGATTGGCTCCCAATAAGTCCTTCTCTGATTGGCTGCCCACCTGCGCAGGCGCACTGGCCTGCTTCAGCCTAAATTCTCAGGGAGTGGGGCAGCCGCCCCACTACAGGCATAATTCAGCACCTAATCCTAAAATGGTTCCCTTTCTTAGCATGTGCACGTCTCCTTTAAGAAGAGGGGGGAGGCAAGAAGCCAGTGATGTCCTCTGGCAAGGGATGCCAAAACCCCCGTTAATGCATGTCAGCAGAAGACGAAGCAGGGGAGCCGGCTTCTGGATGCTCTCGAAGTCTGTCTTTTGGATATATGGCCCTTCTGGGAACAAGGAGCCAGGTGTAATTTCAGAGGCAACATAATAATAGACTGCAGTCAATTGTAATTTAGGCCAGTTGATCGATAGATGAAGTCACTTCTCCTTCTCAATTCAATGTCTAATAAACAAAGTCAAAAGATATTTTACCTCTCTCTAGGTTAACACACTTAAGTAGACAAATACATTTTTAAAAAAGCAGCTATTTTCATTTCTATTGATTTAGCGTTCAAAGGGGCAAGTAGGGAGGAAATTAGAAAACTGTATGATAGCAGAGAATCAGGGATGTAATAGAACAGTTTGTCCCCACGAGAGCTGATAAATTCAAAAAATATACAGTGGTTGGAAGGAGATGGGACAATGGTAATAAGGGCAGAGCAAGAAGAAGTGGGAAGGAGATTGTAGAAGGGAATCTAGTGGTGAAAGGGTCATGATTAGAGCTGGGTGAATGTTTTTTGGAAAAATAGTTTAATCACCAAAAAATGCAGTTTCAGGTCAACCTGAAATTCTTTGCAAATTTGACTGGAATTTGCCAAATAGCTTTGGGCAGAAAAGAGCGTGCGAACACAAAGGCTCACTGCCAGAATACCCGATAGCCTACCAATTAAAGCACATGTTAGTTGTGGGGAGGACGGGTTCAAATCCCTGCTCTACAAGGGAGATTTGAATGTGTATCTCCCATGTGAGTACCCTAGGCTGAAAGTTAGAAGCTGGACACCACCTTCTCCTATTCCTTGTTATTTTGTTTCAGAGTAGCAGCCGTGTTAGTCTGTATCCGCAGAAAGAACAGGAGTCCTTGTGGCACCTTAAAGACTAACAAATTTATTTGAGCATAAGCTTTCGTGGGCTACAACCCACTTCATCGGATGCATAGAATGGAACATATAGTAAGGAGATATATATACACATACAGAGAACATGAAAAAGTGGGAGTTCCTTTACCAACTCAGAGACTAATTAATTAAGATGCGCTATAATCAGCAGGAGAAAAAAAAACTTTTGTAGTGATAATCAAGTTAGCCCATTTAAGACAGTTTGACAAGAAGGTGTGAGGATACTTAACATGGGGAAATAGATTCAATGTGTGTAATGGCTCAGCCATTCCCAGTCTTTATTTAAGCCTAAATTGATAGTATCTAGTTTGCATATTAATTCAAGTTCAGCAGTTTCTCATTGGAGTCTGTGTTTGAAGCTATCAATTTAGGCTTAAATAAAGACTGGGAATGGCTGAGTCAAATCAAATTTTTAATTTTTTTTTCTTGAGCTGCCGGCAAACTGAAAACCCAGTTCCTGGCCCGCTCCTAACCATGATTCCCAAAGAAATACGTTGGATCAGCAGAACACGTTCCATTCCATTGGCTCTCTGCCAAGAATGATTATTTATAAACTGGGATAACAATGCTCCTCTGGTGCTGAGATACGACATTGATGAGGGGAGAGAGCGGCTGGACTCATGGGCGACGGGTAGTAGGGGCAGTTAACGTACAGTGATTTCCCCAGGGATGTAAGCCATTACAAACCTGAAACCACCAGCATCCATGCCGATTATCCCCATTTATAGATCATAATTCTCGATTGTTACAGCACGTAGTAGAGACGGGGAGCTGAGGCACAGAGAGAAATTGGAATGCAAGGCACTCAGCAGCCACCTGCAGGATTGGTCCCCAGGCCGTTCCATTCTAGCTCCTGCTTTGTCAATATCCTGGGTCCATTGAGTGTAATCCATCAATGGGCTTCCTGTTAAGCTCAATTCTAGGTCTACAAGCTAGTTCCTGGGATTCACAGAGCAGGCCTAGGGCTGAGAGGTGGAATGATGCAGGCACTATGTTGGCTACCCCTGGGGACCTGTGCGGGTGTGTGCACACACACCCCATCCCCATTTGGGGTGTGTCATAACTATAAAGGGAAGGGTAACAGCCCTCCTGTGTACAAAACTATAAAATCCCTCCTGGCCAGAAACTCCAAAATCCTTTTACCTGTAAAGGGTTAAGAAGCTCAGGTAACCTGGCTGACACCTGACCCAAAGGTCCAATAAGGGGACAAGATACATTAAAATCTTGGTGGGGGGGAAGGTATTTGTTTGTGCTCTTTGTTTCGGGGTTGTTCGCTCTTGGGACTAAGAGGGACTAGACATCAATCCATGCTCCCCAAATCTTTCTGAACAAGTCTCTCATATTTCAAACTTGTAAGTAAACAGCCAGGCAAGGCGTGTTAGTTTTATCTTTATTTTCTCAACTTGTAAATGTACCTTTTACTAGAGTGTTTACCTCTGTTTGCTGCAACTTTGAACCTAAGGCTAGAGGGGGGTCCTCTGGACTCTTTAAGTTTGATTACCCTGTAAAGTTATTTTCCATTCTGATTTTACAGAGATGATTTTTACCTTTTTCTTTAATTAAAAGCCTTCTTTTTAAGAACCTGATTGATTTTTCCTTGTTTTTTAGATCCAAGGGGGTTGGATCTTGATCCACCAGGAGTTGGTGGGAGAGAGGAGGGGGTATGGTTAATTTCTCCTTGTTTTAAGATCCAAGGGGTTTGGATCTGTATTCACCAGGGAACTGGTGAAGAGTCTCTCAAGGCTACCCAGGGAAGGGAATTATCACATTGGGAGTGGTGGCAGCGGACCAGATCTAAGCTGGGAGTTAAGCTTAGAAGTTTTCATGCAGGCCCCCACATCTGTACCCTAAAGTTCAGAGTGGGGAAGGAGCCTTGACAGGGTGGATCGTGGGTTTGGTCACACTGTGGTTACAGTCTACCAGACTGTCCTGGAACTCAAGAAAGTGGATCTCAATGGCCAAAGTCAAGACAGCTCTCCTTAGGTTCTGGGCTGCGTGGTCTAATGGCCCAAAACAATAGGGCCTCCCTCGAGTGCAGGGCTGCGCGGCTTAGTGGTCTGAGACAACAGGGCCACTCTTGAGTGTTGAGCTTCAAGGCCTAGTGGCCAGACCTGGAGGTCACCACCAAAGTGGGGGTGGCAGCTGGGGTGGGGGGACCTGGACCCATCTGACTCCACCCGGTCCTAGCTCAGGGTCCTAACAATGGAGGAGTGGTTCGCCACTGGCTCAGTGTGGAATCTAGCCACAACATCCTGACTTTACCCAGGTGGGAGATACCACTCACGGCACCTCCCTTGGCTACTTCCAACCATATTTCCTGAAGTTGTAGTCCCTATGACATTGGGGTCTCAGGGCTCCTGGGACTCCGACTCTAGCTGGTCAGCTGTTGGCGATAGGTCTCCTGTCTGGGTCTTGGGATCTCCGGGTCTCATGATGAGATAACTGGCTCTGTGGATGAGGGGAAAGCAGTGGATGTGTTATTCCTTGACTTTAGCAAAGCTTTTGATACGGTCTCCCACAGTATTCTTGCCGCCAAGTTAAAGAAGTATGGGCTGGATGAATGAACTGTAAGGTGGATAGAAAGCTGGCTAGATCGTCGGGCTCAACGGGTAGTGATCAACGGCTCCATGTCTAGTTGGCAGCCGGTTTCAAGTGGAGTGCCCCAAGGGTCGGTCCTGGGGCCGGTTTTGTTTAATATCTTTATTAATGATCTGGAGGATGGTGTGGACTCCACTCTCAGCAAGTTTGCAGATGACACTAAACTAGGAGGCGTGGTAGATACACTAGAGGGTAGGGATCGGATACAGAGGGACCTAGACAAATTAGAGGATTGGGCCGAAAAAAACCTGATGAGGTTCAACAAGGACAAGTGCAGAGTCCTGCACTTAGGACGGAAGAATCCCATGCACTGCTACAGACTAGGGACCGACTGACTAAGCAGCAGTTCTGCAGAAAAGGACCTAGGGGTCACAGTGGACGAGAAGCTGGATATGAGTCAACAGTGTGCTCTTGTTGCCAAGAAGGCTAATGGCATTTTGGGCTGTATAAGGCGGGGCATTGCCAGCAGATCGAGGAACGTGATCATTCCCCTTTATTCGACATTGGTGAGGCCTCATCTGGAATACTGTGTCCAGTTTTGGTCCCCACACTACAAGAAGGATGTGGAAAAATTGGAAAGAGTCCAGCGGAGGGCAACAAAAATGATTAGGGGTCTGGAGCACATGACTTATGAGTAGAGGCTGAGGGAACTGGGATTGTTTAGTCTCCAGAAGAGAAGACTGAGGGGGGATTTGATAGCAGCCTTCAACTACCTGAAGGGGGGTTCCAAAGAGGATGGAGCTCGGCTGTTCTCAGTGGTGGCAGATGACAGAACAAGGAGCAATGGTCTCAAGTTGCAGTGGGGGAGGTCCAGGTTGGATATCAGGAAAAACTATTTCACTAGGAGGGTGGTGAAACACTGGAATGCGTTACCTAGGGAGGTGGTGGAGTCTCCTTCCTTGGAGGTTTTTAAGGCCCGGCTTGACAAAGCCCTGGCTGGGATGATTTAGCTGGGAATTGGTCCTGCTTTGAGCAGGGGGTTGGACTAGATGACCTCTTGAGGTCCCTTCCAACCCTGATATTCTATGATTCTATGATTCATAGGCAAGGGCTGTAACAGCTTCTTGGATGGCGCCTCCACCAAGCATCTTTCCTCTTTGTTGGCCATCCTGGATGGAGCTGGGCGGCTCTCCTTTATACTAGCACAGCAGTTGGAGCATCCCAGCATGGTCTGAGGGGCGGGACTTCTTCTGCCCATAGTGTGGGGTTAACCCTTTCCTGACTAGCGTGGGGTATGCACACCCCGCCACAGGAACGCATTAAATCTTAGAGGGTTATTCCTCCCCTCCAGCTCCGCTGCAGAAAAGAGTTTCAGTTTCCCATGGGAGCCCAAGGGCTCACATTGTTCAGGTGCCCTCAGACAAATTCTGAAGGCGCTTCTCGCTAGTTCCTAGTGTCTGAACGTGCTGTGTACAGGGCCGTGATTACACATCTCACCCCACAGGGCATTCCCCTGCCTGAAGGAGTAATGCAGAGCATAGGGGATAACAAGTCTTCACATGGAGACATCCCTTAGTCTGTGTGCTCCAGGAATTTTCTCCCAGCTGCAGTCGGGTGATGTAGATCTAAGCTCAGGGGACTGGCACAGGGGAGGGTGCAGGGGTCAACGCCAGATGCTCCCCCAGGAAGCAAGTGGGGAAGGAGGGGATGGGCCATTTCTCCACCCCCCTTACTCCCCATGTGTTGACCTGTGGAACTGAAGAGGCAAGCAAATGGGGGAGCATGCTGTATCCTCTCTGCCCCCTCCCAACTGTGCTGTCTTGGGAGCATGGACCCTCTCTGAGTTCTTCTATGCTCCGCCCCTCACTCACAGCAGCGGATAAGTGCACCCTGTGGCCATAAGCACATTAAAATAACAAGCAAATCAATAGCAGGAGGTGCAGTACGGGAAACACCTTTTTTTTTGAACAGCAAATACATTCAAGTGCAATTAGGTTCAAGTGCCGTTCAGCTCAGTGTTACGTTAAAGAGTGCATTCAATGGAATCAGCCCCTGCATTTAAACTCGACGTAATGCCAGCGTTAAGATCTGGCTGTGCCCTTCGACTCTCCGAAGGCAGCATGCGGGCACTGAGGACCACACATGGATTTGGGGTAAAATGGAGTGTGTGTGTAGGGGGTGGGAGGGGTGTTAAAAACCGTATCCCACTTAGAATTTGATCCAAGTCAACAGGACTCCTGTCAATCAGCTCCTCAGGGTCCAATTCTGCCAGCCTTTCACCATACTGGGGTGCTGTTAGCCAGTGCCAAGGGGTTAACTGGTGTTAACCAGGTATTCAATAGAATCAGCTGTTTGCTATAAACTTTGTGGCTATTGCCAGCTAACAGGGAAGTTAAAGAAGAGGAAACAGGGATTAGCTCAATGCAGTGAGTGTCGCTGCTCTTCAGTGCAGCATTTTATGAAGTTTTTATTCTTTTCAGGCCATTCTTTTTATGGCCCCGACCGCGTGAGGTTCTGAGCACTCTTGACTTCAGTGGGACCTCTTCAGAGCAGGGACTGTCTGCCTATGTGTTTGTGACAGCGCCTGGCACAACGGGGCCCTGATCCTTGGAGAGGCCTCTACTATCATCACACAATTCTAATAATAATAAAAATAATAATAATAATAGACACTCTCTGAAGGAGCCAGTGGAATATTCACCTCCACTAAATCCCTGTTTAAAAAAAAAAGTCTGAGGTGAGGAATATAATCAGCTATTCAAGAGGGAGGAAGGATAGTCCAGTGGTTAGGGGATTAGCCTGTGAGTTTAGAGACTGAGTTGCAATTCCCTGCTCCACCACAGAGCCTCTCTGAGACACTGGGCAAGTCTCTTGGTCTCTCTGGACTTTCCCCCTCTGTGCGATAGGGATAATAGCACAATACTGCTGTGAGGATAAATTCACCAAAAAGTAGAACTGCCCCCCCCCACGATATTGCCATTTCAATAAGGTTGAAAGAAAATATTTCAATCTTATCAAAATGAACCATTTCATTTTCTGCTGAAAAATCGCAATACAACCAGTACATACCCATGAGACGATCCGAGTGAGTCAAATCAGCATTTTCCAGTGAGAAAACGTTCTGCTGGAAATTTTTTAACCTAGAGGCGATGTGGGGGGCAGGGGCATGCAGGGTCCCATGGCCCACCCCAGACTTGCTGTTTGGATTGGACTGAACATGCTCACATGGACTGAGCATGCTCAGTAACACTGCTGAAACCAGCTGCCCTCACTCTGCCCCCCCCCCTATCGGCAGGCACAGGTCATCTCTTAGTGATGGGGTCCATGGATAGATAGTCATAGAATCCCAGAGTTGGAAGGGACCTCAGGAGATCATCTAGTCTAACCCCTTGCTCAAAACAAGACCAATCCCCAAGCAGATTTTTGCCCCAGATCCTAAATGGCCCCCTCAAGGATTGAACTCACAGCCCTGGGTTTAGCAGGCTAATGCTCAAACCACTGAGCTATCCCTCCCCCGATAGTCAATGTTCAAGCTTCTCTGTAGCCCCACCCCTTGCTGGAGACTGGCTGCTTGGGGGTTTTCCCGGTGAGTGCCGGATAAGTATGCATGAATAATTACTTTCTAATAATTGCACAGTATTAATCCTCAACGTCGCTGCCTCAGGTTCGTTAGTTAATTTCAGCGGTGTTCTGCAACCCCGTGATGATTTTAAAAATGTCTCTGGAGCTGCGGCACCATTTGGTTATTAATTGCCGAGAAGTGTTTCCGAACATGCTTTTGAAATGGTAAAACAACTCGCCCAGAGCTTACCGGGGGCATGTTAGGCTATGGAGACAGGAACAAAACCCATATGAAAGGAAACACTCTACCCTTGTGTTACCACGGCTCACAGTTTGTATTTCAAACAAGCTGAATAATCCATTCTGCCTGCAGACACGTGGAGTTCTCATTTGACTAAGATGTGTTGAAGTGTGATTTGAAATGTAAACTGAGGTGAAATGCTGAAATAGGCCCATAAGGACCTAGTACAGAGACTGGTTTACTATTGAATTTGACAGTCTCAGACGCTATGGAGCAAGCTGTTTCAGGATGGTTCAGTTAGGAGTAATGGGATGAGATTCAGCAGTGGATATTTCATACTGGACATTGGATGCACAGAATTGAAGGCCATAAGGGATCATCGTGATCATCTCATCTGAGCTCCTCCACGCACAGGCCAGAAAACCTCACCCAGTAACTCCTGTGTCAAGCCCATACCTTGTATCTGAGCTACATCATATCTTTTAGAAAGGCAGCCAATCCTGATGTGAAGACGTTCAGGCTGGAAAATCCACCTCATCTTCAAAGTCTCTGTTGCAACACCCTCAGTGTTAGGCCCTATCTACATTACCGAGTTAAGTCGACTTAAGTTACATCGACCATCATAAACCGCTGTAATTACATCACTTGTGCATTGTAGCGGTTCAGATCTCCTGAAAAAAGGTAGGCTGATTGGGTGTGGCTGCAGCTGTGACCGCTTTGCCATTCAGGCCATAGCTGGCCCTGATAAAAGGGCCGAGGGCGGAGCTGGGTCAGAGTCTCTCTCTCTCTTTCTCTCTGGAGAGAAGGACTGGGCTGCCCGGGAGCTGAACAGGGTACCTGAGGCTGAGCAGGGCTGGGGAAGGGCAGGGGAGCTGGGGAGCTCCAGCCTGGCAACTCCCCAGGCTGAGGCCTTGGTTAAGGCCAAAGCAGGTACTGGGGTTGCAGAGATGCAGCCCAGGGATAGGCAGAGGCAACTGGTCTGACCCCCTTGCCAATGATGAGTGGCCATGACGGATTGCAGTTTGCCCCAGTGAGCGGGGGCTAGATGATGACTGGCAGTAGTCTTTGAGGCAAGGCGGGGATAGAGGGTTGGGGGTTTCCCTGGGAGGGGAGACCCAGAGTGTGGAGGTACTGTGGTGGGCAGAACCCCAGGGTAAGGGGCACTGGGGTTCGGGAGGGACACGGGAGCCCTAAGGCAGGTGAGACACCGGCCTGCAGAGGGCGCTTCGGACTGGGCAAGAGCTAATTCCCTGGACAACCAGCAGGAGGCGCCACCGGGTGGGTCTCTACTGCCCTACATGCATGTTCACACAACGCTCTTGTGTCAGCGGAGCGCGTCCACAGTTGCTGCTCCAGCACCAAAAGTGAGAGCAGTGCACCGTGGCTAGCTATCCCACTGTGCAAATCGCCACTTTCTGCAGCTAAGAGTTCTGGGAACGAATAAAAGTGCATCATGGGAGAGGGATCACTAACCCATGATGCAGTTTTCTCTGTCCCATAATTCCAAGGCCTTCCGACTACATTCTGTGCCATTTTTCAACTGTCCCTGTAAACTTGGTGCCCACCATCTCTGCCTGAAAGCATGGCTCCTGCACGGCTCCCAAGTTAAGAACAGGAATCCATGCTGCCTGCCCTGCTGTGTGCCATGGAAAGAAACAATTCACGATTGATGTTGGCATTCACGGAGCAACTGCATACAGTGGGCCATCACTAATGGGCTTGGAAAACAAGCATATGTGGAAACTGGCAACTCTAGACTGCTACCAGTCATTCACAAATCAGTTTGGAGTTGGGAAGTCCACTGTGGGGATTTGCGGCAATGGGATTCCCCTAACTGCGGTGGGGTGATAGATAACACGTGTATCCGAATTTGGCCCCAGACCATCTTATCACAGAGTACATCAAGAGAAAGGGCTACTTTTCTGTGGTATTGCAGGCACTGGTGGATCACTGTGATTGATTTACTGACATCAATGCGGGGTGGTCAGGGAAGGTGCCTGATGCATGCCTCTTCAGGAACACTGGCCTGTATAGAAAGCTGCTTGCAGGGACTTTCTTTCCAGACTAGAAGATTCCAATAGAGGATGTGGAAATGCCCATAGTGATCCTTGGAGTCCCAGCTGACCCCTTACTCCTGTGGTTAATGAAGCCTTACACCAGAAACCTTGACATCAGCAACGATCACTTCAACAACAGGTTCAGCAAGTACAGAATGATCACAGAATGTGTGTTTGGCAGATTAAAGGGTTCCTGGTGCCACCTTTTTGGCAGGTTAGACCTCAGTTAGGAAAATATTCCCATGGTCAAAGCAGCCTGCCGTGCTCTGCATAACATTTGTGAAGCAAATGGGGAACAGTTTCCCCAAGGGTGGGTTGAGGTGGATTGCCTGGTGGCAGATTTTAACAGCCAGACACCAGAGCTATTGGAGGGGCTCAACTGGGGGCTATTCGAATCAGAGAGGCTTTGAAGCAGCATTTTCACAGTGAGCCCTAGTAATGCATTCAGCCAGGCATTACTTACTTGCCACCTGGAAGGACCCTTGTATTGATTCCTGTCTCAGCATTAATTGTAGTCTGCACATTTGCTGAATGCCACAGTGCATGAATTTTTCTTGCAGCCGCCCTGAGTAGGTCACAGTAAGGCAGTCGCAGCTTTCTCCCCATCAGTCAGGGCAGGAGACCACGTCCGTTCGCTACGACACTTCTGGAGCGCTTTGGTACAGGGGAAAATCGGCTCACAGTTAGTGTCCCGGGCCTGCAGTCAGGCCGAGCTGCGATAAATCTATAGGCCCAGAGCCCTCAATCAGGGTGGGGCGACACACAGTTAATGGCTCTGGCTAGGGGTTTGGGAGAGCCGCAACAAGTCTATCTGCCCAGGCCCTCAATCGGGCAGGGCAGTAATCCCGTAGGGGCTCTGACCTGCAGTCACTCAGGCAGAGCAGTAGAGAATCTATTCGCCCGGGGCCCTCCATCAGGGCAGGGCAGCAGTCAGTTCAGGTAGGGATCTCTGGCCTGCAGCCAGGCAGAGTAGCAGTGGGGTTTGTTTGCCCAAGGCCCTCAATCAGTTCAGTCTAGGGGAGTTTAGGTCTCTTGTGTGAGAGTCAGCAAACCATCTGATGCCCTAGTTCAGGTGGGTGCCAGACCAGTTCAGGCCTCCTGACCACTAAGAGGGGAGGCTGCCACTCCTGATGGTGGGGTGGCAGAGGGTAGGGGGATGTAGACCCTCCCAGTCCAATGTGTCCCAGCCCAGGGCCCTAACAGTGGCGGAGTGATCCACCACTGGGTCAGTGGGGAAATCTGACCACAACACGCTGGCCGGCTTGCAATCAGTCACACAACCGAACCCTATTCAGCTTCCCTGGGCTCCTTCCTACTCTCCCAGTCTGGGGGTACCTGGGTTCCGGGGTTGTCGTTGATCTCGCTCGGGTAAACAGCAAGTGGCAGCCCCAACAGCTCCTTGGTGTCTGGCAGCTCCGGCAGTCCCTCCGGGTGTCTGGCACTGTAGCAGCCTCTGTCAGGTCCGGGCTCCAACAGCGTGAGAGAGACCTCCTGCTCCTCTGGCAGCTCTGCCATAACTGAGCTAGAGGGCCGGCCATTTATAGTTCCTGTTCCTGCTTCCGGTGGGGTAGCCGTGGGTATCCCGGTTCTGCCCACCAAGGGGTGGTCACGGCTCTCTCCCCATCTGTCGGGAAGGGAGACCATGCCCCCCTTGCTATAGTCACAAATAAAGAATCATTGTATTTGTAAGACTAAATTTTTATTAAACAACAATGCACAGATTAACATTTCTTACTAGGGACCTGGCACTGAGCACCACTCTCTGAAATGAGGATCTCACAGCTGTGTGTCAGTCCAGCTGTCATTATGGAAAGCGTCCCTAGGGCCTAGGGATGGAGTGCAAGGGCTACTGTAACGGGCCAGGAACATGTGAGGAATGTGTGGGGGGAGTTTGTGGAGAGCATGGAACGCAGTTCTGTATACACTGCAGGGAGAGTTGAGCACACATGTGTTCCAACTGCAGTGCAATCCGGGACCTGAGCATCTCTGTTGGGTCCTTCAGGAGCTTTGTCATCTGCTCCTGACACTCTATTATCCGTTCCAGCCCCTGCCTCCTCTCCTGGCTATCCATTTCTAGCTTTTCTAGGTTTATTGTCTCTCTCCACGCTCTGTGCTCGCCATTGGCCTGACCAGACGATGGCAGCACTTCGCGAAACATGTCCTCCTCGTTCACCTCCTTATCTGAAGCAGGCTCTCGGCCGGTGTGTAGAAGCAGGCCCTCAAGGGCACATCTGCAGAAGCAAAAGAAATAATACACAGTTATTATTGTGGGTGCACTCGCAGCCTTGAATCATAAAAGTTACATACACTTCTTTCTCACTTTCCCTTGGCAAGCACTGAGCAGAACCAGAGCACTAACCATGGTGAGTTCGGCCCGAAGAGGGGATGGTGCAAGATGGGACAAAGGGTCTAGTGGTTTTCAGAAGGGGATCACTACACATGCCTATGGTCACTATTCTGAATACTGGCTCTGTTTTCCACAGGCAGGGGTGATCGAAGCTGAAATCACACTACTGAGGGTAACCGAAGATGCAAGGGTGTGTCTCCTGCATGCATGTGGCTTCAGACAGGGTCCGTATGCTGCTCTGGTTCCTGCAGAAGTAATTGCTGATTGGCACAGCAAAGTTTCCTACCATGGGGGAAGAAATAAAGCAGTTCTGCCAAGGAACATTCGGCAAAGTATTGCAGAGTATCTGCAGGAAAGTTTTCTAGAGATCTCTATGGAGGATTTCTGGGAGATCCCGATGTGCATTAGTAAACTTTTCCACAGGACCCTCACTGTGTAGCTACACAGGGGACTGAGAAGCAGATGCAAACAGTACCTAGTGTTGTTAATTTCAATCACTTCTCCCACATGCACCATGTAACAAAATAAAGGACACCTCTACCTCATGTAACCGTGCAGTATCAAAGCAAAATGAGTACTTACTGTGTTACCCGGGGTTCTTTCAACCCAAAGCTCTTGGTAACTTTTACTCTGTGCGAGGTGGTGTCAGGAAATAAATCAGGGGAGACACGGCCGTCCAACCGATATATGGCTGGCACAAACAGGACAACACGAGTGCTTTCACTTACAGCTAAACTTTACTAGTCTCAAGCGCTTACACACGTCTGCAACAAGATTAGTAAAACACCCCCAATCCTTGATCATTACCACAGCTGAGTGTGGCTCCCGAGTGACACAGCGGCAGGCTTCCGGTGGCCAAATCTTCCGTCTGCCGGTGGGGACCGCAAGATGTATCCAGAGGGAGAGTCCAAAAAGAGTCCCCAGATGAGTCCAACTATCTCAAGCTTTCCCCCCTTATTTATACATTAGTAATAGAATGACAGGTCCCTTAAAGAAAACTTGTTAAGCAAGCAGTTCCAATGGGCAAGCAAGAGGCTCCTTCTGATTATTGATTAACCAGGTGTGGGTTTTTCCAGAGTTTGCAGCTTTGAGATCCCAATAGACATTCCTGGGGCACATCCTGCTCTTTTCAAATGTGTGTATCAGCAACTTCAACAGAACTCTTATCAGGAAGGACGCGGGGTCAAGCTGCCCTTTCTGTGGCACCCAAAACTCCCCCTCCTCTCCTGCCTTGGTCAAGCTGAGACTGCTGAATGGCCAATTTACAGCTTGCTGACTATGCCGCCTTTAACAATAAGCCATAGTGGTTTCAGGCACTTTACTGGTTTGCCAAAGTCTCCCTGTACAACCGGAGATCCCCTCTCCTGCTTCAGAAACGCCAGAGCTGGACTGCTGGGACTGCCTCGAGCCCTTCAGAGTCACAAAGAGGTCCTGGCTTGCCACGCCACCAGACGAGACTGTCGCCTGTTCCACATCCTTCTCCAACTCGATCTCCTCATCCACCACTTTGTCCTCAGGGTTGACTCTTTTGGTCGCTGCCTCCAGTCCCCCTGAAGTATCCACGGGACTCTTGGGGGTGGAGGTGGGGTCACCACCGAGGATGGTATGCAGCTCCTTGTAGAAACGGCATGTTTTCGGCGCTGCACCAGAACAACGGTTGGCCTCTCTTGCTTTCTGGTACACCTGCCTCAGCTCCTTGAGCTTAGCACGGCACGGGTGTATGTCCCTTTCCTGTCCCTTCTCATCCATGCCATGAGCTATCTGTTTGTAGGGGTCAAAGTTCCTACAGCAACTGCACAGCCTCCTACGCACAGACCCAACAGATCCAGCAACTCCGGTATACTTTAGGCTGGAGTGCCTTTGCTGCGAAAAGCCGACATGGTCAGCAGGGAAGATGCGATGTGAACTGTCCACGCTGAGCAAACAGAGCTACTGTTTTGTCGACGGAACCTGACTTTTGTTGACAAAACTGTGTAGTGTAGGCAAGGCCCTATTAAAGACTTCAGGGATAGTCCCCAAAGAGAAGACGTGGCAGCCACATTGCTTAAGTTGTTTATCACTGGACTGGCCAAAGCATTGGAGAATATGCTAGTTCAATGGGGTGGCACACAGGGGCCATAGTCTGGCCACAAATGTCCCACAGCATCCCCCTGGCATAGGAGGGGCACATCTCCATCACAGCTGGGTCTTGTGACCTCTGTCCCCCACGTCTCCTGGGAAAGGAGGTGTGTTGGTGGCAGGAGAAGGTGCTTTGGCCATGGAGAGGGGTCATGGCTGAGTCCATTTTAAGCCAGTGACAAAACTTCAGGATGCCTAGCAGCAACTTTAAGTTGCATCAGAGCTGGCCTGACAGAATCAGGGCAAAAGAACTAGATAAGTTCATGGACGATAGATCCATCAATGGCTGTTAGCCTCTGTTTGCCAGAAGCTGGGAATGGGCAACGGGATGGATCACTTGATGATACCTGTTCTGTTCATTCCCTCTAGGGCACCTGGCATTGGCCACTGTGGGAAGACAGGATACTGGGCTAGATGGACCTTTGGTCTGACCCAGTATGGCTGTTCTTATTGTGTATAGAAGGGAGATGCTGAGGCAGTGGGGCTCTATGAACATCTAAGGTGGATGGATAGTGGGGAATAATTCTGCACTAGCTGCGGGTTGGACTAGGTGATCTTATCAACAGAGAGCTAAAACTCTAACAGGCCATTTAGTCCAGTCTTCAGTGAGGGCTATTGGGTCATCTAGTCTGACCGCCAGCCAGTGCAGGACTCTTCCATCCTTCCTGACTATTTCTATTGCCCCGTCACTGTTATATCTAAGCACTTTCCAGATAAATTAGATCTGTATAGAATCTTCCTTAGTGGACATAAGTCCAAAGCTGACTGCAAAGAGAGCCCTACATTTCTGTGATGATGACAAAGGGATCTCACAACATTGGGTGACTGGGCAACAAAATGGCAGATGAAATTCACTGTGGATAAGTGCATAGTAAGGCACATTGGAAAAAATAATCCCAGTTATACATACAAAATGATGGGGTCTAAATTAGCTGTTACCGCTCAAGAAAGAGATCTTGGAGTCATTGTGGATAGTTCTCTGAAATCATCCACTCAATGTGCAGCAGCAGTTAAAAAACTGAACAGAATGTTAGGAGCCAATAGTAAAGGGATAGATAATAAGACAGAAAATATCATAATGCCTCTATATAAATCCATGGTACGCCCACATCTTGAATACTGCATTCAGTTCTGGTTTCCATCTCAAAAAAGATATATTAGACTTGAAAAAGGTACAGAGAAAGGCACAAAAATGATTAGGGGTAAAACCAACCTTCCGTATGAGGAGAGATTAAAAAGATGTAGATTGTTCAGCTTGGAAAAGAGACGACTAGGAGGGGATATGATAGAGGACTATAAAATCATGAATGGTGTAGAGACAGTGAATAGGGAAGTGTTATTTACCCCTTCACATAAGGCAAGAGCCAAGGATCACTCAATGAAATTAATAGACAACAAGTTTAAAACAAACATAAGGAATTACTTCACACAGTGC
Source organism: Trachemys scripta elegans (assembly GCF_013100865.1). Classification (NCBI taxonomy): domain Eukaryota; kingdom Metazoa; phylum Chordata; order Testudines; family Emydidae; genus Trachemys; species Trachemys scripta. Next base: position 277,346,038 of record NC_048299.1, on the reverse strand, counting down.
ACAGTCAACCTGTGGAACTCCTTGCCAGTGGATGTTGTGAAGGCCAGAAGTATAACTGGGTTCCAAAAGGAGTTAGATACGCTCACGGAGAATAGGTTAATGGCTATTAGCCAAGATGGTCAGGATACTGGGCTAGATGGACTATAGGGCTGACCCGATATGGCCGTTCTTATGACTTCATGAGGTCTCCTCTTCCTCTTCCTCCCCTGGTACAGGAAGATCTGCTTGGGATAGATCTCCTGTTACTTTTTGTCTCTTACTTCTGTGATGTGTGGCAATGCAGTGAGCCATAAGGGAACACAGCGATACCTGTCTGCATGCCAGGAAGCAGAACTAAGTATGAGACACACCCATTGAACTATCACTGTTGAGGAGGTGATCATCATAGGGAGTTACTGGATGCACATACTGTAAATGAAACAGTGCTTACTGGGCAGGGTTAATGACTTATGACCTGACCCAATGCCCACTGAAGGCAATAGGAAAGCTCCTGTTGACTTAAATCTAAAGGCCACAGGTCAGGCCTTTAGATAGAAATTCACATTGAGATTAATAAGTGCTGAATTTGGAGCAAATTTAAGGAAATATTTAGGCAGGTGGAGTTTTATGGGGGGAGGGATAGCTCAGTGGTTTGAGCTTTGGCCTGCTAAACCCAGGGTTATGAGTTCAATCCTTGAGGGGGCCACTTAGGGATCTGGAGCAAAATCAGTATTTGGTCCTGCTAGTGAAGGCAGGGGGTTGGACTCGATGACCTCTCAAGGTCCCTTTCAGTTCTAGGAGATAGGATATCTCCATTAAATAATAAAAATACATAATTTATCAACTTCTGGAATTCCCTGACCCAAGAGACACTTCATGCTGCTCAGATAGCAGAGAGAGAGGGGCAGGGTATGAGACCCTTATTAGGATGGGAGCCCATCCTCACAGTCTGTGATTAGCTCAGAATAGCTCTGAACTCCAAGAACCCATCTCCAGGCTATCAGGAGAAGGCAGGGACCTTCTAAACAAGAAGGATGGGCCAGTGGTTAGGATGTTAACCTGGGACACGGAAGGCCTGATCTACACTACGGGGTTAGGTTGAATTTAGCTGCATTAGGTCGATTTTAAAATGAATGTGTCCACACAACCAACCCCGTTCTGTCGACTTAAAGGGCTCTTAAAATCGACTTCTGTACTCCTCTCCCAATGAGGGGATTAGCACTAAAATTGACCTTGCTGGGTCGAATTTGGGGTAGTGCGGATGCAAATCGACGGTGCTAGCCTCCGGGAGCTATCCCAGAGTGCTCTAATGTGACCGCTCTGGACAGCAGTTTGAACTCCAATGCACTAGCCAGGTACACAGGAAAAGCTCTGGGAACTTTTGAATTTAATTTCCTGTTTGGTCAGCATGGCAAATTCAGCAGCACTCAGTAGCATAGGTGACCATGCAGTCCCCCCAGAATGTTTCTACGCTCCCCCTATCATCTCCATCCCTGAGGTTATCAAAGATTAGAAGGCGAAAAAAACACACTTGCGATGACATGTTTTCCGAGCTCATGCAGTCCTCCCGCACTGATAGGGCACAGCTTAATGCATGGAAGCATTCAGTGGAAGAGGCCAGGAAAGAATTAAGTGAGCGCGAAGAGCGGAGGCAGGACGCGATGCTGTGGAAAGCCAGCAAGAGCACAGACCTGCATCCACTGTATAACCGCCTACCCTCCTCCCCATGTTCCATAGCCTCCTCACCCAGACACCCAAGAACACGGGGGGGGAGGGGGAGGAGGCTCCTGGCACCAGCCACTCCACTCCAGAGGATGGCCCAGGCAACAGAAGGCTGTCATTCAAACAATTTGAGTTTTAGTGTGGCTACAATAAGCAATGCGACTGTGTCCTTCCCTCCTCCCCCACCTCACCTGGGTTACCTTGTCCGTTATCTCTTTTTTAATTAATAAAGAAAGAATGCATGGTTTCAAAACAATAGTTACTTTACTTTGAATGGGGGGGGAGGGTGGTTGGCTTACAGGGAATTAAAATCAACAAAGGGAGCGGGTTTGCATCAAGGAGAAACATACACAACTGTCACACCGTAGCCTGGCCAGTTATGAAACTGGTTTTCAAAGCCTCTCTGATGCGCAGTACGCCTTGCTGTGCTCTTCTAATCGCCCTGGTGTCTGGCTGCTCAAAATTGGACACCAGGCGATTTGCCTCAACCTCCCACTCCACCATAAACGCCTCCCCCTTACTTTCACAGATATTATGGAGCACACAGCAAGCAACAATAACAATGGGAATGTTGATTGCACTGAGGTCTGACCTACTCAGCAAACAGCGCCAGCGAGCTTTTAAAGTGAGTGACGGTGAGTTGAGTGGGCTTCATGCTTGCCGTGGTATGGCGTCTGCATGGGTAACCCAGGAAAAAAGGCGCGAAATGATTGACAGCCATTGCTTTCATGGAGGGAGGGGCGACTGATGACATGTACCCAAAACCACCAGCAACAATGTTTTTGCCCCATCAGGCATTGGGAGATTAATCCAGAATTCCAATGGGTGGCAGAGACTGCGGGAACTGTGGGATAGCTACTCACTGTGCACCGCTCTGTAAGTCGATGCTAGCCATGGTAGTTGAGGACGCACTCTGCCGACTTAATGCGCTTAGGGGAGACATACACACTCGACTGTATAAAATCACTTTCTAAAAATCAAATTCTATAAAATCGATTTAATTTCATAGTGTAGACATACCCAAAGACAGAGGTCAAATTCCTGCTCTGCCACAGGCTTCCTGTGCGACCTTGGATAAGTCACTTACTTGTTCTGTGCCTCAGTTTCCCCAAGTGTAAAATAGGGATAGCAGCCCTGTCCTACCTCACAAGGGTGCTGTGAGGATAAATATGTTAAAGATGGTGAGGTGCTGAGGTACTATAATAATAAAAATCATATAACTGCCAAAAACAGATGAAACCTTCCCAGAAACTCACTCACATGTACAGCAGAGGCAGAACTCTTCTTTGGGAGGGAACAAGTGACCCCCGCAGCCTGTTGGGAAATGTTTTATTTTATTTCCTGCCCCTCTGAGGAAAAAGTTGATGAAAGCAACTTTTTTATTTCAGTTTTGTCAATTTTCCTTTGAAAAAAATAGATCAACAAACAAAATTTTATTTGCCAAGTTTTCTTAAAGAGCCTTTTTTTCTGTAAAAAAAAATGATGATTTTTTCCCTAGTAAATACATAAGAACGGCCATACTGGGTCAGACCAATGGTCCATCTAGCCCAGTATCCTGTCTGCCGACAGTAGCCAGTGCCAGGTGCTTCACAGGGAATGAACAGAACACGTAATCATCAAGTGATCCATCCCCTGTCGCCCATTCCCAGTTTCTGGCAAACAGAGGCTAGGGACACTTCGGAATACAAGCTCTTGTGCTTCCTGCCATGACAAGGGCACAGGTAGCATAACCATGGTGGCCTACCATTTAGAGGTGAGAAGCACATGCAGCTGTTAATGAAACCGAGGGAGAGACATGCGGAGGAGCACTGTGAAGGGTCAGGTCCTTTGTGTGTTGGACATAATTTCCGTTCCCAAACCTGCTTTGCACTCTGGAATCCTCCAGTGCCTCCTGCATCAACCTCTAACGAGAAGCTGAAATTTTATAACGACCATTAAAAAAAATGTGCTGTTTCCAATGATAGGAGACTTAACTGTGGTGAAACTAGAAGCCGTTCCAGCAAAGTGCAATAGTAAAAGGCCAGTAAGTAAGCGGTCCATTTATAGAAAACATAAGATATAAAATTCATTTTTAATGGACTGTTTCCATGGAAATGGTCCTTCGTGGAGACGTTTTACAGGGTATTAAGCAGCCCAGAGGGTTAAGATGGCGGCCGTGGTGGCCATAATAGAGAGTCTATGGTTTGTTAAAAATTGTAACTGCTAAAAGGTTTATAGCCAGGGGCGCGTGGAATATTTCAGAGCCGTTCATCACTCGCCTGGCAAAATGGAGCACTAAAGTACGCCTAGCAAAGTGGGATCCCGTCAGGATCTGAGCAGTTTGGAAAGACAGGGAAATATGTCCCTTGATTATACGGCTAATAATAATTATTGATAATATGTACATCCAGATCCCATTCAACAGAGGATCTCCTTTACAAATATTAATTAGCCCTCCCCCTGTAAAATACATGTCTCTTGCCTGCAATCTGCTAATTGTTCACGTTGCTAGATGTTATTTATTATTTGTATTACAGTAACGCCCAACTGAGATCAGGGCCTCTTTGTGCTTGGTGCTGTACATACAACCCAAGCTCAAAGTATAGACCTACCCTAAGCATAATTCCCATCTTGAGGAGACGTACCCGCGCTAGCTCTGACCAAGCTAGTGTGCTTAAAATAGCAGTGTACCTGTGGCAGTGTGAGGGGAGGGAGGGACTAACGGCCGAGTATGTGCCTAGCATCTCGGACGGGTACATACTTGGGCAGGCTAGCTGCTTGTGTTGTTGTGGCTACAACTATTTTTAGGGCACTAGCCCAATCGGAGCTGGTGCAGGTACGTCCCCTCTAGCCGGAAATTACACCTCCAACACAAAGTGTACACTCAGGAAGAGACAGTCCCTGCCCCAAAGAGCTTAAAGTCTAAATAGACAAGACGAAGGGTGGGAGAAGACACAGAGGTACAGAGAGGGGAAGTGATGCACCTAGTCTACATGCATGACCTAGCTTTGCCACACAAGCATAAGGAAAAACACAAACCTGCCAGCTGCCCTAGGCAATCAGTACTGGAGGCGATAGCCAAAGTGCCTTAGCTTATAGCAGCTTTTAGAAATGTCTCCCAGAAAAAGAGATGGTCTCCTGACTAGCCGAGACTCGAACCGCACAGAGCTATAGACTTCAGAAAAGCAGACTTTGACTCCCTCGGGGAACTGATGGGCAGGATCCCCTGGGAAGCTAATACAAGGGAGAAAGGAGTCCAGGAGAGCTGGCTGTATTTTAAAGCCCTATTGAGGGTGCAGGAACAAATCATCCCGATGTGCAGAAAGAATAGCAAATATGGCAGGCGACCAGCTTGACTTAACAGTGAAATCTTCGGTGAGCTTAAACACGAAAAGGAAGCTTACGAGAAGTGGAAACTTGAACAGATGACTAGGGAGGAGTATAAAAATATTGCTCGAGCATGCAGGGGTGTAATCAGGAAGGCCAAAGCACACTTGGAGTTGCAGCTAGCAAGGGGTGTGAAGGGTAACAAGAAGGGTTTTTAGAGGTATGTTAGCAACAAGAAGAAGGTCAGGGAAAGTGTGGGACCCTTACTGAATGGAGGAGGCAACCTAATGATAGATGATGTGGAAAAAGCTGAAGTACTCAATGCTTTTTTTGCCTCAGTCTTCATAGACAAGGTCAGCTCCCAGACTACTGCACTGGGCAGCACAGTATGGGGAGGAAGTGGGCAGCCCTCAGTGGTGAAAGAACAGGTTAAGGACTATTTAGAAAAGCTGGACATGCACAAGTCCATGGGGCCGGATCTAATGCATCCGAGGGTGCTGAGGGAGCTGGCTGATGTGATTGCAGAGCCATTGGCCATGATCTTTGAAAACTCGTGGCAATCAGGGGAGGTCCCGGACGATTGGAAAAAGGCAAATACAGTGCCCAGCTTTAAAAAAGGGAAGAAGGAGAATCTGGGGAATAGCAGACTGGTCAGCCTCACCTCAGTCCCTGGAAAAATTATGGAGCAGGTCCTCAAGGAATCCATTTTGAAGCCCTTGGAGGAGAGGAAGGTGATCAGGAACAGTCAACATGGATTCACCAAGGTCAAGTCATGCCTGACCAACCTGATTGCCTTCTATGATGAGAAAACTGGCGCTGTGGATATGGGGAAAGAGGTGGATGTGATATATCTTGACTTTAGCAAAGCTTTCGATACAGTCTCCCACAGTATTCTTGCCAGCAAGTTAAAGAAATATGGATTGGATGAATGGACTATAAGGTAGATAGAAAGCTGGCTAGATTGTCGGGCTCAATGGGTAGTGATCAATGGCTCAATGTCTAGTTGGCAGCCGGTATCAAGCGGAGTGTCCCAGGGGTCGGTCCTGTGGCCGGTTAGTTAGTTAGATAAATGTCTATCAGGGATGGTCTAGACAGTATTTGGTCCTGCCATGAGGGCAGGGGACTGGACTCGATGACCTCTCGAGGTCCCTTCCAGTCCTAGAATCTATGAATTTATGAATCTATGAATCTATGAAACATCTTCATTAATGATCTGGAAGATGGGATGGATTGCACCCTCAGCAAGTTTACGGATGACACTAAGCTGAGGGGAGAGGTAGATACGCTGGATGGTAGGGATAGGGTCCAGAGTCATCTAGACAAATTGGATGATTAGGCCAAAAGAAATCTGATGAGGTTCAACAAGGACAAATGCAGAGTCCTGCACTTAGGACAGAAGAATCCCATGCACCACTACAGGCTGGGGACCGACTGGCTAAGCGGCAGTTCTGCAGAAAAGAACCTGGGGATTACAGTGGATGAGAAGCTGGATATGAGTCAACAGTGTGCCCTTGTTGCCAAGAAGGCTAACAGCATATTGGGCTGCATTAGTAGGAGCATTGCCAGCAGATCGAGGGAAGTGATTATTCCCCTCTATTCGGCACTGGTGAGGCCACATCTGGAATATTGCATCCAGTTTTGGGCCCCCCACTACAGAAAGGATGTCGACAAATTGGAGAAAGTCCAGCGGAGGGCAAAGACAAGCCCTCTGAAGATCTGGCACGGCACGCTCCCTGGGCTAAATCTTGACATCCTTACCCAGGCATCGCAGCCACTGAAAGTCAATGGGAATTTTGACTGAGTAAGGGTGAATGAGACCTGAGCCAGAGCTTCAGGTTTGGACCTGGTATGGCTGGCACCTCTAAGTACATGGCAAGCACATTCTGCACTAACTGTAACCAGCCAGTTGTCCTCAGAGGCTGCTCTAAGCCAAACGCATGGCAGGAATCCAACCCAGACACCACAAAGGGATGAACAAAGGTGCTGTGTTCTGTAATTCCACAGCCAGACGGAGATCTCGGTGCAAGCCACATCACTACATATCAGGCCCGCAGCCCCACCCCACAGAGACCGACTGTATTTAAGGAGCAGCCAATGACCTGCTCTCCCCTGCAGATAGCGATGGATGGGGCTTGATTTGCCAGCCAGCCAGCCCAAGTTAGGGAAGGGTCATTACCAATGACCATGGGGCATGTTTAGCCAGCGCCCTGTTTTCTGTTTGTCTGGCTGACACGCAGAGCAACAGAAAGGAGTCACTTTAATATGAAGTGACAGTTTGGAACTGAAACTATTTCCTCCTGTCAGGGAGACTAAATGGTCGGCAGGGCCTTCAGGCGCGATGAGGCCTGTCCCTGCCAGAGTCGTTAGTTCCTAACGTAGCTCCGGGTCAGCTCTCTACCCCGCTGCTTGGGGGCTCCTTTTCTCCCTGGTTTTAGAAGCGCAGCACTTTCCCATATCAACCCTGGTGCTGAGTCAGCCTCCTTTTTCTGGTCAGTTTTGCTAGAAAAGGGTAAATTTGGTGATCTTGAGAGTGAGGGACTAATGCAATGACTTAGAGCAAAGCAGGCACTGTATGTAGGGTTACCATATTTCAGCAAGCAAAAAAGAGGATGGGAGGAGCCCCGCCCTAGCCCCGCCCCCCCAGAACCCCCAACCCTCCCCCCGTTCCTTGTCCCCTGACTGCCCCCTCCTGGGACCCCTGCCCCTAACTGCCCCCCAGGACTCCACTCCCTATCTAAGCCTCCCTGCCTCTTGTCCCCTGACTGCCCCAACCCTTATCCACACCCCCAGACAGACCCCTGGGACTCCCACGCCACATCCAATCACTCCCCACCCCCTGACAGCCCCCACCAGAACTCCCAACCCATCTAAACCCCTCTGCTCCCTGTCCCCTGACTGCTCCGATCCCTCTCCCCAC
>NC_048299.1:277310869-277337718 GCF_013100865.1 Trachemys scripta elegans | reverse complement strand
CCCGACCCCCCCCCGTTTCTTGACTGCCCCCTCCAGAACCTCCCTGCCCCTTCTCCTGCCCCCTGGCCCCCTTACCCTGCTGCTCAGAACAGGGTGTTGGGCTCTGTGCGAGCGGGACACGTGGCTGCGCTCCCCAGCACAACAAAACCCGGTCCCTGGCCCTGCACAGAGCTGCCGGACCGGGCTGCAGGGGAGAGCTGCCGGCTCAGAATGCAGGGAGTGGGGAGGAGCTCTTCTACAGCTGCTCCGGAGTCCAGCCCGGGACTTTCCTGCAGCCCTCCCAGCCGCTCGCTCTGCTCTGTCGGGGGAGGGGGGAAATCCCGGACATTTTGAGTTATTTACAAATTCCCCCCGGACGCTATTTTTAGCACAAAAAGGAGGACATGTCCGGGTAAATCCGGACGAATGGTAACCCTAACTGTATGTGTCCTCCATTCAGCTTTGCCAGTGACCCTCATTAATAATCCACAGCCTCCTTCGTTAACCCAGCCCTGGCTTTCCATTTGCAGCTACGCCAGTGAAACTTCATTCTTGTCCTGCAGCCTCTGCCATTCCAGTCCTGGGCTCTCACACAGCTCTGCCAATGCTCCTTTATCCAAATCTAGCACCTCCTTTGTTACTGCATTTCTGGGTCCTTCTAAACAGCTGCTCCATCTGAAGAAGTGGGTTTTTTACCCACGAAAGCTTATGCCCAAATAAATCTGTTAGTCTTTAAGGTACCACTGGACTCCTCGTCGTTACGATGCACCTCAATACCCCTCTGGTTCTCCTCTACACAGCCCTGCCTGCATTACCCAACCCCTGCTATTATAGTCACAAGTCTGTGGGTGACCGACCCATATCTGACCTCTCAGTCCTCATCCTCAAAGGAAACCTGCACACCTTCAGAAGATGAACCTGGGAGCTTAAATTTATAACTTTGCTAATACTAAACATCATTGACTGAATAGAGACACTGGATTTATGGTTTATTATGTCAACCTATAACCCACTAACCCCCTCCCATCCCCAGCCTTTTTCCCCCTTTCCATATGACAGGAGAGGTGTTAATGGGCCACTTCACCTTGGATGGTCCCTTGAAATAGGTGCTAAATACTTATGCTATCTGTTAATAAATAATAAAAATAAATAAATGGAGATATCCTATCGCCTAGAACTGGAAGGGAGCTTGAAAGGTCATTGAGTCCAGCCCCCTGCCTTCACTAGCAGAACCAAGTACTGATTTTGCCCCAGATCCCTAAGTGGTCCCCTTAAGGATTGAACTCACAACCCTGGGTTTAGCAGACCAATGCTCAAATCCCTGAGCTATCCCTCTCCCACCGGTCTAACTTATATTTTTCTGTGACACTTTGTGTCTATTTCCGAGACCAGAAGAAGAACTCTGTGTAAGCTCAAAATCTTGTCTCTTTTGCCAACAGAAGTTCATCCAATAAAAGATATGACCTCACCCACCTTGTCTCTCTAAGGAAAGGGTAAAGCAGAATTCTCTCTTCTGTTTTATGGCCTTATGAAAATGAACCAAGGGCTGCAGACCTAAGCAAAGGATGGTGCTGAATGGGTATTTAACATCTGGTAAATCTACCTGTAATAGGAAGAACCCTGGGCTTGAAACTGTACCTAGTTAATTTAGATAAGTATTGCAAAAATACTTGAGTGTTTGCCAAGCTATTTGGCACATCCACCGTCCTATCTTTTATCTCAAGTGCAGCCTCGGTATTCATACAGGCTATAAAGTATTCCCTTATTTTATGACTGCACAAATATCCCCACGTGAACAGCTATGAACTAGACCTCTCTAATGGGGATAGATGGATGGCCAGCAGCCATTTGAAAGATGGCACAGGCCTTGACAGATAGCATCACACTCAAATATATTAAGATGCTCCTATCTTTAGGCTTCCCACACACTCAATGAGACCTTTCTCTTTGACTCTGCCATTTTATTTCTGCTCTCCCATTAACACCTCTGCTTCTCCTCATTTCTACTCCTCAGAGTGTCGAGTGCTGCCCATTAAGGCACAATCAGCCCTTGATGAATGATAGCCCCATTCGCTGAAAGCACATATGACATTCAGATGTACAAGCCAGGAATTCATTAGGATCAAGGCAGTTATCAATTATGATGAACACTTCAATAAAGTGCTACCAAGTTGCCTGTCTTCTCCTCTTTTCCTCCCTCCTACCCCCCTCAAGGCAGCAAAAGTCTCTTACAGACAGTTATTATACAGGGAGAATGTATGGAAACAAATCCAGTATTTACTGGAAATGAACCAAGCAAAAAGATTAAACTTAAAATGCAGCACACAGTAGAACATTGCTATAGACTGGCTAGTGCGTATGTGCCCCACTGACCTCTGCTGGATGGAATCAGAACTGCTCAGCTGACGGTCATAGGGCCTATACTGGACTATCATGGGATTCACTCACCACTGGTGGGACCACCTCCTGGTAGGGTTGCCAGGTGTTCAGTTTTTGACCTGAACGATCGGTCGAAAGGGGCCCTGGCGGCTCCGGTCAGCACCATTAAAAGTCCAGCTGGTGGGGCTGGCAGGCTCCCTACCTGGCTTTGCACGGCTCCCAGAAGAGATGACATGTCCCTCTGGCTCCTAGGCAGAGAGCCGGCCAGGGGGGCTCCACCTGCTGCCCCCGCCCCCGGGAAATGCAGCCAATGGGAGCTGTGGGGGTGGAACCTGCAGGCAGAGGCAGTACGCATCATGCAGAACCACCTGGCCGCCCCTATGCCTAGGAGCCGAGGGACATGTTGCTGCTTTCAGGAAGCCCCCTGAGGTAAGCGCTGCCCAGAGCCCTCTCCCCACACCCTCTCCCATATCCCAACCCCCCTGCCCTATCCCTAAGCCCCCTCCCACACCCAAACTCCCTCCCAGAGCCCGCACCCCCCACACACACCTTTGCCCCAGCCCGGATCCCCTTCCAAAACCCGAACCCTTCATTTCTGGCCCCACCCTGGAACCCACATCCCCAGCCCAGAGCCCGTACCCACTCCCACACCCCAACCCTCTGCCTCAGCCCGGAGCCCCTCCCAAACTCCTATCCCCTCAGCTCCAACCCCCAGCCCGGAGCCCCCTCCTGCACCCCAAGCCCCTCACCCCCAGCCCCACCTCAGAGCCCACACCCCCACCCGGAGCCCTCAGCCCCTCCTGCACCCCAACCCCCTGCCCCAGTGAAAATGAGAGAGTGAGTGAGGGTGGGGGAGAGAGTGATGGGGGGATGGAGTGAGCGGGGGACAGGGCCTTAGGGCAGGGGCGGGGCCTCAGAGAAGGGGCGGGGCAAGGGTGTTTGGTTTTGTGCAGTCAGAAAGTTGGCAACCGTACCGCCTGGCCATTTTGGGGGATTAGCTGTTGGCCAGGCCTCGGGTCTTCCTCTGGCAGTGTCTCTCCTGCCATCCTCTTGCCCAGTGGACCCCTCTCACTCCAGGAAGCACAGCCTCCTCTTTCTGACGCGGCCTTCCAGCAGGGTCACCATACGTGTTCACTGCTTCTGGGCTAGGTGTAACAAAGTCTTTCCAGGACTCCCAGGCAGTCTGCTGTCCTCTGCCTGCCCTGTGCCACAAACCCAGTGGCTGTCAGGGGAACCCAAGTCCACCCTCTACTCCAGGGACCCTCGACCCAGCAGTTCTGGGGTTTACTCTCCCAGTCTTCACTGCGCCTTTCCTGGACTGCTTCCTACCATCCCGGTTCCCCTCTTTGCTCTGGCTCTACCAGCTCCAAACAGTCCTCTCTCTTCCCAGGGAATGACAGCCACCTTTCCCAGTAGCCCCCTTCTGCTCTCAGCTTTTGGGCTTTATATAGGTTGCTCCTGTCCCTGTTCCTGCTTCCAATTCATTTCCTGCTCCCTGACTGCTCCTCCAGGTGCAACTTGTGGAGTTAATTGACCCGCCTGGCCATCTTAACCCCTTCCAGTCCTGAGTGGGATGGACACCCCATCACGTGGGCAAATTAGGGATTTTTTGGTATGTTGGCAATTGTGAAAAAAAATCAGTTTGCGTTGAATTGAAAACATTGTTCTTTTCAAAATGTTCAGGAAATTGAAAAGTTGAAAAAAAAAATAATTTGGGGTCAAACAAAACTAAGCGTTTTGGTTTGGTTTGGAGCATTTTTTAACATTAAAAAAATAAAATTAAAGGACATTTCAACATAAAAGTAGTTTTGAATCAAAATATTGAAAAATTTGTTTCAAAAATGTCAATAAAGTGTTTAGATTTTTTCAGAATTATTGTTAGTTTTTTTTTTTTTTTCCCGACTGAAACAATTTGGCGAAATCCACGTGAAGTCATGAAATGTTTTGGCGTAACCGAACCTGCATTTTTCACCAAAAAAAGTTTCAGTTGAAAAATGTTAGTCAGCTTTAACTTATACTCCTAACAGCAAATGGCAGAATTCAAGTGGCAGAATTCTTGTCTATCTTAGGTACTTAAAGAGACAAGGTGGGGGAGGGACTATCTTTTATTGGACCAACTTCTGTTGGTGAGAGAGACGAGCTTTCGAGTTTACACAGAGCTCTTCTTCAGGCCTGGGAAACTAACTCCAAGTGTCACTGTTAAATTGATTGCACTGGCCTCGTTAGCACTACAAAAGTAAAATTCCCTCTCTTGATATTCACTCCTTCTTGTCAACTGTTGAGAACAGGCCACTTCCACCTTAATTGAATTGGCCTCGTTAGCACTGACCCCCCGACTTGGTAAGGCAACTCCCATCTTTTCATGTGCCGTAATATGCAATTCCACCTCCACCGCTGCATCTTTCAGAGAGAGTCCAACTCATGGTTTGGTCCCGAAGGAGAACATTTCTCCTTCACCTCAGCTGTCCATCAGCTTGGTTCTGATGCAGGAAAATCGATGTCCCTTTGCGTTTTTCCTTCTCAATAGCTTAACTGCGGTGGGTCCTATGTACCAAATCATCCTGATTGCACAACGAAGGAGGCGGTTTTAAATAACGCTGTTATAAGAATAGGCCTGTTCAAATAATATTTTGGGGGTGTAAGGAAGGGGGACATGGTTACGCATTTGGAGTGCTGCAATGTTATACAACCTAGCTACAGTCAGAAATATGGCTCTAAATATAACCCCAATTATGAGTATTGCAGGAACCTCCTGGGAACTACAAGTATTTAGGTAGAATATTAGCAGTTGCTGGCACTTGCTGGCTTCTTACTGGGAAGCTGGTTTACATGCAACGTAGGCCTAAAAAGTGGGAAAGATCATGCAGGTTATTACTGCTGAAAGTGGCGCACGAAGAGAGCCTTGCTGTTCGCTTGGATTTAAAATGTCCCCTGAAGTGTTTGCAACCCAGACAAGATGATGTCGCGGGAGAACCAGATAGTGACGCTTCCTAGGAGACAAGAGTGAAACTGACTAGATTACTGATTATCTAGAGTGACTAGATTATCTGAAAAAACAACGAGGAGTCCTTGTGGCACCTTAGAGACTAACAAATTTATTTGGGCATAAGCTTTCGTGGGCTAAAACCCACCTCATCAGATGCATGGAGTGGAAAATACAGTAGACAGGTATATATACACAGTACATGAAAAGATGGGAGTTGCCTTACCAAGTGCGGGGGGTCAGTGCTAACGAGACAATTCAATTAAAGTGGAAGTGGGCTATTCTCAACAGTAGAATACCCAGGGAGGAAAAATCACTTTTGTAGTTGTAATGAGGGCAATGTAACCAGGGTGGCCCATTTCAAACAGTTGACAAGAAGGTGTGAGTAACAGTACGAGAAAATTAGTATGGGGAAATTAGTTTCTGTAGTGACCCATCCACTCCCAATCTTTATTCAGGCCTAATTTGATGGTGTCCAGTTTGCAAATTAATTCCAGTTCTGCAGTTTCTCGTTGGAGTCTGTTTTTGAAGGTTTTTTTGTTGAAGAATTGCCACTTTTAAGTCTGTTATTGAGTGTCCAGGAAGGCTGAAGTGTTCTCCGACTGGTTTTTGAATGTTATAATTCTTGACGTCTGATTTGTGTCCATTTATTCTTTTGCATAGAGACTGTCCGGTTTGGCCAATGTACATGGCACAGGGGCATTGCTGGCACATATCACATTGGTAGATGTGCAGGTGAACGAGCGAAGTGCAAAAAGAAAGACAACAGCATGGGGGACATGATGTGTTGCAGGTACAGCAGTTGACTGGGTGTCAGGTGGATTGGGCTCGGTTCCCAGATCTGCTGCACACTTCTTGGGCCAATTTGGCCGAGTCACTTTAATCTCTCTCTGCCTCAGTTTCCTGTATGGAAAAAAGGGGGGGGGGGGCTAATTCTGGCCTCAACTGAGACTTAGCTCTAGCCCTAATGGAAGTTCTCTCAGCTTGTGTGTACCTCTGCCCCCTGCTGTGTCTGTCTTCTCTATTGGAGCTCTTTGGAGCAGGGACTGTCTTCTTGTTCCGTGTTTGTACAGCCCCTAGCATCATAGCTAGCCATGACTAGGGCTCCTAGGTGCTATGATAATACAAGTAACGAATAATAAGAAGAATAAATGGTGCAGAATCGAGCAGATTCAGTTCCAATCTTCCCTTTTAAGGTGTCATTAGGAACCTAGGTACGGGCATTTAAAAAAAACATATTATGAATTTTCAGCCTGTTACTGGGCCAGATCTTTGTGACACGAGCAGCCCTTACCAATGTGAGCATTCCCATTGATTTCAGCAGGACTCCTCTGCTGAGAAAGGGTTTGCAGCATCAGGGCCCGGTGTCCCTTTAATTCATTTGAGATCAGTTCACCGTTTGTTTTCCTTGTACGGAGGAAGAAAATTGGAAAAATGGAGGGGGAAGCAACGCTGATTAACCTTGTCTGTGATGGAGAATTACTGCAGTTACTGCGCAACATGACTCCAAAATCTGTACATAACGTGTCCCTGTTATTACGTTCCTGGATCCCCTCCCCCCGTATTACCCGCTATATTGTGCAGGATTAGTCTCTTACGTAAGGCATGTGCTGTGCTCGGGAAGAAAACCAGCCGCTCGCATAATGAGTGGCTAGAGCATTGCAGCAGGGTTAGCAGAATACAAATTGTCTCGAGAAGCATTTATTTTTAGCCAGCAGCTCCAAACAAGCAGCCAGGAGCTGTTCTCCCGGGAGGAGTCGGGCAGGCGAAAAAGCAACAGGCTGTTACATTCCCCCCCCCCCAGGCAAAAGTTGAAAAGTTGAGCTGCAAGACGCTGTATCTGTGGGAGGCCAGGGGTATGCTGGGATCTGGAGGTTGTGCTCATAAACAAAGGGCGTCCCGCAGGGTGAGCTTTGGCTGTTTTACCATAAAAAAAAAAAAAACTCAAATAAAAATCTCGGGGCTTTCGTTCATTTTGGCTCATCGGGCTTGTCAGGAACACTTCCAAACACAAGGCAATGCTTGGCCTATTGCTCGAAGCAAAATGTGAAATGGAGGCGCAACCACGGGCTCTTTATGCCGGGGGGATGCGGGAGGGATTGAAGATGTTTTGATCAGCTACATGACCAGGGAGGCAGCAGCGTGAGTGTCTCCCCCTTCTATTGTTTTCCGTCTTCCCGTGGGCCTGAGGCAGAGCCGCACCTGAGGCCGAGTGCGGTTGTCTGAGTGTGTCGAAACGAGGGCCCATATTTTGAAAAGCGACGAAGGCTCAGATCCGCAAAGGCATTTAGGCTCCTAGCGTCAGTTGATTTCAGTGGAAGTTAGGAGCCCAAATACCTTTAAGAATCTGGGCCTAGTTGGTTCTGGTGATTCTAGGGGATTCCTTTTGCAATGCCCAGTTAGAAAGTGGCAGCGCTCTGCAAAACCAGGCCCCGTGCAGGCCTTTCAGACTGGACATCCAAAAATGGCGGTATCCCGAATCACCAGTCCCTTTTGAAAATGTCATTGTGCCTCTGCAAAACATGTTCTGAGTTCACTCACGGCATCTATGAATCAATCCTAACCACCTCCCAGAGCAGGGCAGTGTTTTGTCCACACTGAGAGACGCAGAGAGGTGAAGTGACTCTCCCAAGGCCAAACAGGAAGTTCACGGCGGAACCAGGACACCCATTCCTCCATTCCAGCTACGAGAGCAGTGGGCACTATTAGAGAACCATCAGACTCCCTTCCACACTTCGGCTTTGTCTGTACATAGATTAGCCCTGTGTTCAGCCCAAGATGCAGCTGCATCGGCGCAACCTTCACGTGTGGACAAGGAAAGGAGCAATTGTCACTGGCAGAGCTAACCCTGGTGTCAAGCAGGAGTGAACATGGTGCAAATCTTAGTTTTCTTGTCTATACTTGGCAGTTGCCCGGGTGTAAGGTGACCATATTTCCCAAAGGGAAAATGGGACACCGCGTGGGACTGGCATGAGCCATGCACCCAAAGCCCCCTCCCCCAGGGGCTGACCCGAGCTGCTCACCTGAGCCCAGCCTGCCCCCCGGGTGAGGCTGGCCCAAGCTGCTCACCCAAGCCCCACCTGCCCACCCCACGAGGCTGGGACAGGCATCGCTGCTCTTCTGAGCCCTATCTCCCCCCACCCCCGGGCAGGGCTGGCATCACTGCTCGCCCCCCTGCATGTTCCTCCACACCCCATCCCACTGTTTTGACAAATGCCCACTTTTGCCAAAAAAGTCAGGACGGACGGGACAAGGCTTAAAAAGGGAATGTCCCGGCCAAAACGGGACGTATGGTCACCCTACCCGGGTGTAACGACATCAGTGTTTGAAACTGGGGCTATTTCCAGGGGTAAATAAGGCTTGAGGCTGGGGTATCCTGCGTGTAATGTCCAAGTACAAGATTGCTTAGGGCACTATGTCTATGGGGAAGCTACAGAGCCATGAAAGCAACAGGGTCATACGGAAATGATGCCTGTGACGGGGTCTCCGGGATGCAGGCTGGGATTGTGAGACCGCTGTGCCCCCCTGAACTCTCCAGTATGGACTGTCTCTCTCAATGGTTTGCTAGTGACAAGCAGCAAACCCCTCCAGGCCCTGCTATCACTCAGTACAACAGCATGTGGAGCCCCACACCCAGCTAGATTGCCTGATTGGGGATTGGTCCTGCTTCGAACAAAGGGTTGGACTAGAGGACCTCCTGAGGTCCCTTCCAACCCTGATATTCTATGATTCTATGGATGCTCCCAGAGCCACTGGATGAATCACACGGAGAAAGGCACCAGCCAAATCCCCCCAGCTCCCAGCCTTGTACTTCAGGAATACACCAACTTGCACTGCTCAAGACAAGCAGTGCAGATTTCTTAATTGGTTCACCACTTCAGCAATGGAAAGTGGATAGACACCAGCCTTTGCAAACCTGAGCATATTTACCACACACTTCAGGCAAACTCACTGGTAAAGATAAACAGTTAAACAAATGTATTGACTACAAAAGATAGATATTCAGTGATTATAAGTGATAGGCAAAAGAAAACAAAATATAAGCTGTAGTAAGAGGAGGCCCTGAGATATAAATCTTGGTATCAGAGGCCCGGTATGAGGCCTGAGGCCTGAACTAAAGTAATGGTCAAGACTTTGCTAACATAAAGCAAAGTTAGGCTGTGAGCCAGAGGCAGGCCCTGGTCACAGAAGCTGGCAAGGAAAGGGCTGATGCTGCAAGAAGATACATACCTGAAAGGTACGGAACACTAGATATCAGAATGCTCCAATACTTGCACATTCCACACAGATAACAAGGAACAAGCTGACCTATCCCAATGACAGGGCCAAAAGAATAATATGATGGATAGAGTTGTTTTGTTCAAACCAACATGTACAAGGTGAGAGGCGGCACCTTACTGCGTAGTGGGGTTGTACTTTGCTACGTAGACGGGTTGCACCTCAATACGTCAGGAGTGATGTTTAACTGGTTTGTACCTGTGTATAAGAATGCATCCCTGAGTGGATATCTTTGTCCGGCCGAGGGGGCAGTGGAAAGTCCCGCCACTGACTGAGCCGGGTCCATTGCCAATTGGCACGTTCTCGTAGTATGCCCGGTAGACTAAGTAATCTACAGGGAACTGCCATTGTGTCCAAGGTCGCAGTAAACCTAGTTGATGTGACTTTGCATCTTACTAGACTCTGTGGTTATTGGGGGTTCTCTTCGGGTCTGCTGGGTCAGCTATTTGCGCAGAGCTGGGGCAGCACACAGAGGGAACACACGCACGCAGCCGAGTGATATCAACATTGGAGAAAGCAGAGCACCACACCGGTAGCATCTGACAACATAAGCCTGCAGTCTAAACTCTCAACCCTATTAGACTGGGTAACATCTACATTAAGCAGTTTTTCTCACCCCACTGGATATTGCAGTTCATAGTACACAGGTTTCACCCTTGAAACCTGGGCCAGTCCCTTCTGTTGGAGTCTTCAGTCTTCTGAGTGTCCTTGTTGCTTGCAGTGTAGGTGGGGGAAGGAGAAAGGCCCAGCATGGGGTCCTGTGTTCTGTTTTATACCCTTAGTCCATATGCTTGGAGGACACAAGTCCAGGCATGTCGGGGCGCATTGCTGAGTCTCCAAGCAAGGCTGAGCAATTCTCCTGGTGTGGCCTTATGCAGGTGAGTCATTGAATTGTAGCTGCCTTGCTGGACAATGGCTGTTGATGGTTGTTTGACGCCCACCCCGGCGTTGGTTACTTTCCTTGCTGTTGTCTGTGGGGAGCTACTATCTGGCCGATTCCCCAACTTACAGCATGTGTTACTGACAACCATACAACACAATCTCATAACTTCATATGCACTAATGACATACACATTTAGAGAGAACAGTGACTTTCAGCAGATCTTAACCTTTCCCCTGATACCTCACATGGCCTGCTATATATGCAAGATCATAATTATATATAAATGAGGAATATGGGGGTTACAGGGTGCTCCCCCAAGGTATACCTTCCGGCTGCAAAGTTTCTGCCCATCTGTCCGGTGCCCTGAGAAAAGAGTATCACACTTTCTGCTCAGTTATGGGTGACCTAAGGGGGTTTCTGATACCCTGCACTAGCTGTGAATAGAGGTCTGATCCCCCAGATGTCAGTCACCTGAGAGGAACATTAAAAAACCCTGACCCACAGGTGGAAAAACTAGGGATTGGCTGAGAACTGCCAGCAATGAGCAAATACTTCCCTTTCTCCTCAGGATTCAGACCCCAGTGTGCATGAGAAGGGCATTCTGGGTAAGGGCATATACACCCATTGTCCTGCGCTTCAGAATTTGAACGAGTAGCCAGGCCTGGCCCCGTGGTTTGCCTGAAGAGAATGGAAGAAGGTGACAAAGTCACCAGGGAAGGGAGAAGACTGCCCAGAAGAGGGGGTTGAAGCAGAAGCTGAGAGTGAAGATGCATCGTAGGCGTGATTGTGTACAATTGCTGTATAATAGCTTTGCAGCGCATTAAAAATGCTGAGCTTGGACTTGACGAGGGACAAGAATGGACACAGGTGGAGGCATCTGAGGGCAGGGATAATGCCAGTGGAGTGGGCATAAAAATATAAACACCCAAGCCACAAAGACTAATTGTGATCACTTCCAGAAAACGGTCGCGCACAGAATCAATTGCTATGGGAAACACAAAAGGAAGCCTTGGTTCTATTATCCACCCCCAAAGGCTGTCACCAACATCATCTCTATTGTTGTCATAGTCACACATAAGATTCTCCTGGGTGAAGTACCAGGTGAACAACACGAGTCAGTTAAACACACTTCATTTTCCCAACAGGCAAATGTTCAGAAGAAAGATGATGAGACAAGTACATTTGTATGATCACATAGACAGACAAGTGAGGATGGGGGATGGAGTGGACGGGGATGCAAGAAGAACTTGGCAAGAGCAGGAAAGGATACAGGTCCTGAGAGTGGGTGGAGCACAAGAAGCTGGGACAGAGAAAGCTAGGCTACCGAGTAGTTGAAAGAGAACGGGTATTGCCCAGCGAGGTGGGGCACAGTGGTGTAGAGTCATAGACTTTAAGGTCAGATGGGACCATTATGATCGTCTAGTCGGACCTACTGCCCAATGCAGGCCACAGAATCTCACCCACCCACTCCTGTAACAAAGTCCTAACCTAGGTCTGAGCCACTGAAGTCCTCAAATCGTGGTTTAAAGACTTCAAGGTGCAGAGAATCCTCCAGCAAGTGACCCGTACCCCACGCTGCAGAGGAAAACGAAAACCCCCCAGGGCCTCTGCCAATCTGCCTTGGAGGAAAATTCCTTCCCGATCCCAAATATGGCGATCAGCTAAACCCTGAGCATGTGGGCAAGACTCACCAGCCAGACACCCAGGAAAGAATTCTCTGTAGTAACTCAGATCCCACCCCATCTAACATCCCATCACTGGCCATTGGGCATATTTACTGCTAATAGCCAAAGATCAATTAATTGCCAAAATATGGGGCAGGTGTGGGCATAGCACAGAGAGAAAAAGTGAGTGGATAGCTCAGGGATTGGGTAATCATAGAATATCAGGGTTGGAAGAGACCTCAGGAGGTCATCTAGTCCAACCCCCTGCTCAAAGCAGGACCAACACCAACTGCTGGGTTGGTGATCACTCAAGTCTTTCATCCCCAGTTCAAATCCAGTCTGCAGCACGTTTATACGTAGGTGTGACACAATGCAAGTCCACTTCCCAGCTGACAAGCATCCGTGTTATGAAACCATGACCACTTGGTAGCTGTGTCAGTGGTCAAGTGGAGCTGAGTTCCTGGCTCTCTCAGCTCTAGATGTGGTGGTAGGGCTTGGGGCTAAGCATGCTGATGAGGGAGGATGTGGTGCTACTGCCCTTGTACCTGTTCTGTACAATATCATGGGACTCCAGTTTCTAAACTGGGCCTGTATTAACTTACCCAGAAGAAGAAGCTGGTTTCAATCCATGTAATTGTTAATGAAAAATAAAACTAGAAGTCATTGTAACCTCAAGCTTTAGGGCTGTGAAGGTCTTTATGGGCACCAGTAAAAGAACCTAGCGAGATGGACTGGCTTTGGAGACAGCAAAGGGGCGAGGGGGGAAATTTCCACCTGGTTTAACCCCTTTTTGAGCAAGTGGATATCAGCAAGCTGGACAGCTATTCAAGGAAAAGCCCTGTAATTTTCATTGTCCACAGCTACGCTAATCAGGCACGCAGACAGCAGGTCCATCCTTAGAGACAAGTAAGAATTTATTCTCTTTTTAGGGCCTGCACTTCCTTATGTGATCTAAACTCCCCTTCTCTCCAGCCGTTGTGCCAAGCTGTGCGGGAATTTATACAGACGCCAACGTCTGGCTTTCATGTTACAGAAAATACCGGAGCTTTCAACGAAGCAACCTGGCAACTCAGTCCCTTCAGGGCCTGATTTGCAAAGTTAAGAGACAAATGCTCTGTTCCGTAATCTATTTAGCCCGTTCCTCCTTGTAGTTTTAAATTCTAAATGAGTTTGCATGTAGCAGATGGCTCCCACAAATGTCTTCTCTCAGAGGTCTGAAGGGGAGCCCCCCCCTTCTACCCCTGTCCCCCCAGCAACCCAAACAGTTGGGAAGAGCGAAACTGCTTGAGTTTAAAGACACCTGCTATGCGGAATCGTAGTCCTGGGATTGGTAGGGCAGTCTGGGGGCTGCTTTATGCTAAGCTCTTCAGGGCTCTGTCTCTTTCTGTTTTACATTTAAATACAATGCTTATTTTCCAGGAGACAAAATGAGAGGGGCAGTTTACACAGGGTTGTTGAGACTCCAGAATAACAGTCCCAGGAAGGAGGGCTCTTGTTGTAAGCTATCTATGGTAGGTCTATGGGCCCATCACCTTCGTATCCGAGTGCCTCACAACACCCTGGTGAGGTAGATGCTATTATCCCCATTTCACAGGGGAGGAACTGAACATAAGAACATAAGAACGGCCAGACTGGGTCAGACCAAGGGTCCGTCTAGCCCAGTATCCTGTCTTCCGACAGTGGCCAATGACCGGTGCTTCAGAGGGAATGAACAGAACAGGGCAATCATTGAATGATCCACCCCCTGTTGCCCATTCCCAGCTTCTGGCAAACAGGGGCCAGAGACACCATCCCTGCCCAACCTTGCTAATAGCCATCGATGGATCTATCCTCCATGAACTTACCTAGTGCTTTTTGAACCCTGTTATAGTCTTGACCTTCACAACATCTTCTGGCAAAGAGTTCCACAGGTCGACGGTGCGTTGTGTAAAGAAATACTCCCCGAGGCACAGAGAGACTAGGGCCCAGATTTTAAAAGGTATTTAGGCATCGATGGGCTCAGCGTCGCTACACCTGACTGATTTAGGAGCCTAAATCTCCTTTTCGAAAGGAGCCAAATCCTATCAACTGTCCTAAATACCTTTAAAAATGTGGGCCTAGGTGACTTGCCCAAGGTCACTGTGGTAGAGCAGGAAATTGAACCTGAGTCTCCACAGTCCCAGGCTGGCATCCTAACCACTGGGCCATCCTGCCTCTAAAGAGTGGAGCCTAAGGGAGTTAGGCACCCAACTCCTATTGAAAGTCAAGGGTGTCCGTGACCTGTCCCTTTAATTCACTACAGTGTGCAAAGCCTTGGAGAAAAGACAGGCCACATTCTGATTGGCCAGGGTAGGTGTGTGCCCCATTCCTGTGGGTGCCCCTTGGGATTCCCATGCTTTATTTAACAAAACAAAGCTTCAATGGGAGCTGCACTGGAGTGGCTGTGAGAGGAGTTTGGCCTGCTCAGTCCATTTACAAACCCACTGGGAGCCAAGGTACCTGTCAGTGCCTATAGCCTGTAGTGTGTGTGTGTGTGTGTGTGTAGTGAGTGTGTGTGTGCCTGCATGCGCACGTACTGCCCTCTGCTAGGTGGAAGCTGAAAGGATCTATTATGTGTGTCATATGTACCATACTGCCAAAAGCTAAAGGTGATTCTCCATTAGCTCCACTGTTAAAAGCCTGTGCTTTCAGGACAAGAGGGTGCAGGTGCTCTCTGTGTAGTTGCTGTGGAGTTTCCAAGGTTCGCAGCATAGTGAGGAAATCCTAGGTGCTCGCAGATTTTAAACCTGATGTTTTTTAAATGTGTTCATCGCTGAATGGCCTAAATGGTGTAGCACCCAGCAGGACTGGCCTTGTGCCATACAGTCAAACTCCAGTCTTTTCCCCCGTAGCTAGCATTTTATAGTGAATAAAAAGGACAAATCACAGACAGTCGATGCCATCCTGCCTGGAGCAAGAATGCCTGTCACAGGCTGCAGCAAAATTCTAGGAAACTGAATTTTTCATCTCTAGGAAACATATCCCGATACCACTGCAGCTGTGAGGTGCACTGTCTTGGAAATGAATTAGAAGCTTACACAGAGAGGCCCTCTGAAATCAAACGATTGCAGCTTCTTAGCTAGAAGGAGAAGTGAGAGAAAAACGTGTTTCAAGTATGTAATGGGCCAAATACGTAGTGATACCTAAATCAGGGATCAGTTTGCCTCCTCGGTCAAAAAGTGGAATGGAACGGAGAAGGTCGGACTTTCGGTGTCTCTAGGCAGCCAGAAGCATGGCTTTACAAAGAAGGCCTGTCTCTGTGACCTACCACGCTGGC
The DNA here is from genome assembly GCF_013100865.1 of Trachemys scripta elegans. Lineage (NCBI taxonomy): Eukaryota > Metazoa > Chordata > Testudines > Emydidae > Trachemys > Trachemys scripta. The sequence goes on along the minus strand of NC_048299.1, from coordinate 277,322,257 downwards.
AGGACCAAGGGATATTGTGAGCTGCAGGCTCTGCATTTGGTGAGTTTTCTTTGCTTATGGTTCCACGTCTCCAAGTTCTGCTTCATTTGTTTGCTGGAGTCAGTTGGTGTCGCTCCATTATCTGTCGATACTTTCCTTTGAGCAGTCAGAACTAATTTCCCCAGAGAACTTTCTCCCCAGCCTCATGCATTGCACATTCCCAGCTTAAATCCAAGTTCTCTACCATAGACTCCTTCTGGAAACTGGGGCAAGTCACTTTAATCAGTCTGTGCCTCGGTTTCCCACTGATAAAACGGGGGAAAGTTTGACTTTCTTTCTGGTTTTGTCTTTTCTACTTAGACTGTACAGTCTTTGAGCAGGGACTGTGTGTGCAGAGCTCAGATGGGATATTTAGAGGCTACTGTAATACTCAGAATGCAGATGAGGTACGGTGGTTAAGGAAGAGCTGAAGGACAAAATCCTTGGACGTCTCAGCTATCCTCACGCCGCTACTTCGCTCTTCACTGACTCCACCCCCAACCGGGGCCGTACCCCTTCTGTATTAGCATTCACAACAGCTTGGGCATATTTTACATGTGCTACCATTAAAGTAATCGGCCTGTCATTTAAACTGGCAAATGGATTGGGCGGGGGAGGGGGGGAACCCCATTGGAAAATTAATATGCGTGTACGGTTCAGAGCCGAGCGAAAAGTTGCCTTGGAGCGGCTAATTAGCTGCGCTGATGACAAAGGGAACATAAAAAGAAGGTACCTTTTAAAGGCAGCTCTCTAACCAAGGTACTCAAACAGCCATTTCCATCTGCCTGGGATGAGCAACTACGCATGAATGAGGCTCCTGTGCACCATATGTCTGTTTGTTTCCATCTTTATCCTCTTTCCAAAGCTGTTTGAAGACAGAATGCCGAGTTAGTGGTTTAGAGGTCAGACAAGATCAATCCCAGGCAAATAAATAAATAAATAAACCCTCTGCCTAATCATTTTTGGAATGGAATTAGCATAATTTGTCCCCACGTTAGATGTTTTACTGACAAAGGCAGAAATGAAAGGAGACAGGCGGTAATTAATGGCTAATATTTGCTTAATAGAGTTAAATAAAATAAGCTTCCAATGTCATCAACGTCGGAAACAGAGATATAAATGATTGCAACCTTTATTTCTCTTTGGTGCTGCGTGGAGAGGGCCCGTGGTATGCTTATAGCCAGGGGCTGGCAGAGGGAGCGAGCCGTTATGTGTCTAATTGAAAAGGTATCAAAAAACCAAACAAGCCCTTTGCAATTAATTCTGTCCGTACGGCAAAACCCCGGTCGAGACGTCACCTGGCATCTGCTCTTGGGACATTCTAGACAGTGGAGAGGGTCGAAGCTGATGGCAATGTTTTGAGAGGGAGATGCGCTCGAGGGGCTGTGAACTGCCCCTCTGCCATTCTTCAGGGCGAGTTCTGTGCCGCTGGAAAGCGCCAGGTTGACCGTCCTAGGGGTTGATGCCACAAAACAGGTATCAGGCAGGCAGTGGCGGTGTTGTTAATTAGGATTGTTTACTCACTGAGTGCTGTCAGGGTATAAAGCACAGAGGGAGACAGGGTGCTGCCTACAGTCCAGGTCAGACACACGCTGCAATTCAGACTCACAGTGTGAAATTCACTCCCCATGCAGAAGGCCAGCTCATGGCCTATGCACCACTTAACTCCTACATCAACCGTCCCAAACTAATAGGGGTTGGGAAGAAATTTCCCCTATGGGCAGGTCACACCATAGTTACACTACTGTGGGTTGCCTTGCACAGTCTTCGAAGGATCATTTAATCAGGCTGTGCCTCGGTTTCCCACTGATAAAACGGAGGAAAGTTTGACTTTCTTTCTGGTTTTGTCTTTTCTACTTAGACTGTACAGTCTTTGAGCAGGGACTGTGTATGCAGAGCTCAGATGGGAGATTTAGAGGCTACTGTAATACTCATTGGCCACTGCCAATGACGGGATACTGAAGAAAATGGACCCAGGGTCTCATCTAATATGGCAAATCTAGTGTACCAAAGTTCATCATCCAGCATTGATCATCCTATACAGTAGGGTGACCAGATGTCCTGATTTTATAGGGACGGTCCCGATTTTTGGGTCTTTTTCTTATATAGGCTCCTATTACCCCCCATCCCCTGTCCCGATTTTTCACACTTGCTGTCTGGTCACCCTACTATACACTGAATTCAGCAGGGGTCCCGTGGAAAAGTAGTATGTGATCATGTAATTCAAGACTGTATCATAATGCGTACGCACAAGAGGGTCGAATTAAAGCTGCTCAGACAATCTTTGTCCTGGGTGACCAGACAGCAAGTGTGAAAAATCGGGACAGGGGGTGGGGGGTAATAGGAGCCTATATAAGACAAAGCCCCAAATATCAGGACTGTCCCTATAAAATCGGGACATCTGGTCACCCTAGCTGGCCTTTCTTTGCTTTTGAGTGCTTGACTTTGCAATTTTAGCGTTTTAACACTTTTGAGTGTGTAGTCTATGTATATCTTGGTCTCTCTCGTGATGTATGTAATGAAAGAGCTCACATATAGAGTTTGGGGGTTGTTATTATAAGAATTTGGATTTTGATTCAGGCTCATCTCTAATTCCTGCGAAGTACGTTTCTGGCGCATGGTGTAAAATAATGAAAGCCCAGGGGTTGGTGTCAATTAGACAGATCATCTGTCAGATAGCACTGGGCATATTAATGCAAATTTCTGCCTTCGATGTGGCATAAATAGCAAGGGCGTTGAGAATTAAAGGAGGAAAAACAGTTCCAGAAGAGTTATCGCACAAAGGGGCATCTTTTCTCCTGGAATATAGCGTCCAGGGGAGCTCATTAAACAGTGGAATGAGGAAAGCTGGATGGGTATGATGGGCTACAGACATTCACTTCTGGAACAACCGTTCATGTCTACCACAGGCCAAATAGACGCTAAAAGCAGTTACCATCTGAAGGCTGTTCTGTGGGAAACGAAGTCCCATTTTTAGTGGGGTAAAGGTCACACCACAACTGGTACGCTTGTGGGCAGTCACCAGCAAGAGGGCACAAATTAGAGGGGTTAATTATTAACTAATGGAGATATCCTATCTCCTAAAACTGGAAGGGAGCTTGGAAAGTCATTGAGTCCAGCCCCCTGACTTCACTAGCAGGACCAAGTACTATTTTTGCCCCAGACCCCTAAGTGGCCCCCTCAAGGATTGAACTCACAACTGTGAGTTTAGCAGGCCAATGTGCAAACCACTGAGCTATCCCTCCCTCCCTGAGGGTCATGCAGATTGGATCACTTCTCAGCCCGAGAAGAAGGCCTGTCCAGCTTACAGTGGGGCCGTGGAAAGCACAAACTGATGCAACTTGTTCTGTGGATAAAATATTGAACCTCAGTGTCAAGCTCCACCCGGCAACCCTAAGGTCTGTGAGAATCTCGGAGGGGGCACCACAACTGAGGGGGGGAAATGGCCTCAGGGAAGTGATCTGTGGTTTATACAAGAAAGCCTGTTCTGGTGACCCCCGTATAGGGGGGTAGGCTGGAACGCCCCTCTATGGTGAGGGACAAGGCCGAGTCTTGGCATCTCCATCCAGTCTCCTTAGGACTCAGGAGAGTAAGGCAAACTGGGAAATGTAGTCCATCATGGCAACCAGCCTTGTAGTCATAGCAAGGCCTACTGGGAAATAGGAGGTGTATATGAACAGCACCATTCCCACTGTACAGGGAGAGACCTGAAGAAAGTCAATGTGTCCAGAACATCTTCCTGCAAGGAATAGGTAAGTAAACCTGTTTTCCTTATATTTTATTTTGTAAACATTTCTTTTGTAAGGGCATTGGGACAGACACCTCGCAAGAGTTCCTGGGGCTGCAAACAGTATTGTCAACCTCAAAGACCAAAAATCATAGTCAGATCCCCCCAAAATCATAAAATTGGTCCAAAAAATCATGAGATTAAAAAAAAAACACTTTATTGTGCTTTTTTCATTTTGTCTTTTGATTGTTGAATTCTCTCTGCTTATGCTTAGTGTGTGTGTGTGTGTGTGTGAGAGAGAGAGAGAGAGAGAGAGAGAAAATTAGTGCTGTCCACTCTCCCAAATTTATTGGTTAAGGGGATTTCGCCCTCCTCACTGCAGGAGTTCTCACCCCCACATCTACCTGTGTCCTGCCCAGCAATTAATCCTGTCCCCCAAACTTCCAAATCAACCTTGTCTCCCCATCAATTCAACCCCCACCCAGCCACCACCCCATGGGTTAGTGTATACCCCTGGACACCCCTCTCCTTACCACTTATTGTATACACACACACTTCCTGGGTACACACCCAGAGACTCACACGTGCCCTCTCACGCATGCTGCATGCTACACACACACACAGAGAATGTCGTTTTCCGGTGCTCTCCTGGCCTGCCCTTTCTGCCCTCCGGGAGTAATTAGAAGTGGTGACTCTGTGCTGCACGTCTACTTGATCAGCGAAAGAGGGAGATGCTAAGTTCTCCCTTTCTGCAGCCGAGCTTACGTGTGCGCTTAGGTGGAGGCGGTGGGGGAAAAATAAAACCTTCAGCAGAGCTCTCACACGCTGGGCTGTGTGGTCATGCTGCTGATGCCCATAATACATGGGGTCGCAGGCACAGATTACATTCCTCATGCTGCCCACTTCCAGCCACACAACTGAACACTGCTCAACGCTCTCCTCTCTCCGTCTTTCTCTCTCTTTGTCCTTCCCCCTTCTCTAGACCTTTCTCTCTCTCTCTGTGTTTCTCTCTCTCTGCCTATCACACTCTGTAGACTTTCAGGCAGGGCCGGCTCCAGGCACTAGCTTGCCAAGCAGGTGCTTAGGACGGCCACTCCGGAGAGGGGCAGCACGTCCAGCTATTTAGTGGCAATTGGACGGACGGTCCCTCACTCCCGCTTGGTGCGAAGGACCTCCTGCCGAAATGCCGCTGCAGATTGCGATCGCGGCTTTTTATTTTATTTTTTTTATTTTTCTTTTACACCGCTTGGGGCAGCAAAAACCCTAGAGCCAGCCCTGCTTTCAGGCATGAGTTTGGGCCACTTCTGATCCAATCTTTTTAGCCCATTCCTGAATTACAACATTCCCGTCCCAGACGGGCACAAAGGACACTGCAGAGAGATATGGCAGGAGGGGTGTGATTAGGGTGACTAGATGTCCCAATTTTATAGGGACAGTCCCTATTTTTTCTTATATAGGCATCTATTACCCCTCACCCCCGTCCCGATTTTTTACACTTGCTATCTAGTCACCCTAGGTGTGATCAGCTAAGCTGACTGAAGGGTTAAAATCCATGTGCATTTTATATAATAGACTGGTATATGGATTGTGCCAGCTCTTTTTCAGACCCAAAGTCCAAAGTTTGGTCTGGAGACCAGAGGCCTAGCAAATAGTGATCAGCTAAGAGAAAGCTGGGGTAAACAAGATAACATTGCCTTTGCTAAGATATGCTTGGTCAGTAGAAATTCCAGATGTTGAAGCAATAACTGAATAATTATGTTTCATCCAATGTTTCAAATTGAACAAAGGATCCCTGTTCCTGTTTAGTTGGGAATTGGTCCTGCTTTGAGCAGGGGGTTGGACTAGATGACCTCTTGAGGTGCCTTCCAACCCTGATATTCTATGATTCTATGATTCTATTGTGTTTCTCCTGAAGGGAAAACAGTCTTCCCACAGATCCAACCTTGAGTTTATGGAAATTGGCACATGTCAGTATAAAGATAAGGCATCCTTCCACCTCCCTTTCACAGAGACCAATGCCCTGCCTTAAGACATAAAGAAGACAATTTGTATTATCATATCTTTCACTGTTTCTTTGCTTTAACCCCTAGGAATGTACCTGTTGGACAATCAAAGGAGTTGCTCCGTTCCTATGGACCCCGAATCAGAATTCAACATATATATTTTATACTAATAACATTTTATCAAAGTATTAATTAAATGTTAACTTGCTAACTTGAGACCATGGGCGGAGACATTATGTAATCTTCTAACCATTGGCTAATGTGCTATCTTGTCTTGCTGCAAAACCTATCCCAGGGTGTGGAACTGCCTACACCGTCACTTTCCCTGGCCCATGGAAAATCTATATATTCCATTGTAATCAATTGATTGACAGTGTCTCTGAGCCTAATAAGCCAGGTGAAACTCCGCCAGCGCTGTGCGTAATAAACTCCTATGCTTGACATCTACACAGTGTGGCTTTATGTCCTTCACCGACCAAACACCCCAATGCAGGGCCTAGTGCTGGGAGGTCTTCTCTGGCCACTGCTCGCTGTAGGCCACACAAACCCTGCACCGGAGTCAAACCCTGGGAAATGAAGGGTCTGAAGGGAGCGAAACGGAGGGTTTTTCTGCTGTCCCTGATCCAAGCCTCAAAGAAAGAGGGAAGTAAAGGCAGTCTGCAGAGAACGGCACTGACAGAACAGTATACACCGGGTGGCTGGGGCAAGGGCTTTAGACCCAGCCAGGTTTTTCATCACCAACACAACAACTTTCCAACCGTAGCCGAATCCAGACCTAGGGTAAGACACCTCGTCTCTCTGGGCCTCAGTTTCCTCATCTGTAAAGTGGGGATGGGGATACTTCCCTACGGCCTGGGGGTGTCAGGAGGGGCTCAGCTACTTTGGTGATGGGGACCGGATAGGTGGCGCCCCATCTCTTCAGTTGTATAATATGAATCGCCTGCTGGTGGGACTTGCTGATGGAGGCAGAAAGGTCTGTTGTCCAGGGCCTGATTCTGCAGGAGCTGCACCTGCCCCTACCTTTTCTGCTCCCCTTTTCTCTCTCCTTGGGCAATAGGTTTCTCTGCTCAGTTGGGCAGCGGGAAGGCAGGACCCCTGCTGCCCCCGAGGGCAGAGAGTCCCTGCTGCAACTCCTGGCGGGAGCAAAGGGAGCTCCATGCTGCTGCTTCTGATGGACTGGGAGGAGCAGCCTCCCTGCCACCCCCCTAGGCAAGGGGTGAGGGCACAGCACAGGGCTCAGGTTGTGGGGTGGAGCCAGGCATTACCCCGTGTCCTGTAGGGGGCGGGGCACAGCGCAGGGCTAGGGCTCGGGGGTGGGGGCGGAGCCATAGGATACCCAGTGTCCTGTAGGGGGCAGAGCACAGCACAGGGCTAAGGCTGGGGGGGCGGAGCCATAGGATACCCCATGTCCTGTAGGGGGCGGGGCACAGCATAGGGCTAGAGTTGGGGGGCGAAGCCATAGGATACCCCACATTCTAAAGGGGGAGGGGCCACAGTAGGAAGCTAGGACTATGGGGCAGAGCCATAGGCTTCCCTGTGTCATGTTGGAGGTGGAGCCACAGCATAGAACTTGGGCTGTGGGACGAATTCATGGGATATGTTCTGGTGTGTCTGGGTGCCTGGATTGCCTTAATCTGTCTCTGCTGAACAGGAATCATCCATCCGGATGCATGGGTGTGTTTTTCCTGGCCAATTTCCAGCAGTGGGCAAGCCCCGGTCCTTCTGGTTTTCTGGTAGGTGTCTCTTGTGTCAGACTTCTCCCCGCTTGCCCCACGAGTGTTTTGACAAGCCTCTGCGTGTGCTCTCCACAGCCGAGGACAATCCACCAAAGCGGAAGGCGGGACAATGACATTTCGCCCACGTGGCCCCACCCAGAGAATGGCACATTATTATTGTACGATGCCCTGGGGGCAAACAAAGGGGAAGCCGAACACACGGGCAGCTGAAGGCCAGGCCAAGCAGTCAGTCAGTCAGAGGAATATGGAAGTGGGAGGGAGGGACGGATCAGAGTCCTTTCCAGAGAGATATGGGAACGCAGGGAAATGATTGTAAAGAAACCTTATCTCATTCTTGCCTGTTCCCCCACTGCCATCGGGATTATGCAAATGAACCATTCAAGTGGGTTTCTTTGGTAATTAAAAACTCTGCTCTTTTTAATTAAACTTTCCCTCCAGACCGAGCGTTTTTTTTTCCCCAAGGGAGACTAATCCTTACAAGCCTCCCCCCTTCCAAATTGACAAGGCCCATCACGAAGTGGTATTAACACAGAGTTAAATTGGAACTTGCTGCGGAAGGCCGGCAGTGTGAATTTTAAATCAAGGCTTGGGGCAAGTTAAGAACTCCAGAGATGAGGGCCGTTAAGGAGGGTGTGGGGGAGGAAGCTGGAGGGCTTGTGAGCTAAGATCAGGAAGAGGAAGAAGTGAGAGGAAGCGATGACAGAAGGAATCTTAGGCCATGTCTGCAATACAAAATTAAGTCGACCTAACTTACGTCAACATACAGCTGCCGCAGTAGTTACGTTGCTTGTCTGTGTCTACACTTGGCTCCTTGTGTCGGTGGTGTGTGTCCTCACCAGGAGCGCTTGCATCGATTGTACTGTCAGTGTGGGGCATTGTGGGAGGGCTCCTGAACCAGTTGCAGTTGGCATAAGCAACGCAGTGTCTACACTGACACTGCCTCGACCTACCTATATTGATCTTGGCTGTACGCCGCTCGTAGAGGTGGAGTTATTAAGTTGGTGGAGTGGGGCAGTTACATCGGCGGGAGCAAAATTTAAGTGTAGACACTTCTGTAGTTAGGTCGACGTAAGCAAGACCCTTAGATGGGTCTTGCCAGCTACTGGGATCTGGTGGCTAGGAGGAATTTGCTAAGCAGGCATGAGCAGCAAAGGGTTGATTGAAGGACAATTAATCCTAGAAGCCCTTTTAAGGTGTGCCGAGCCCAACCTTAGAGCTGGTCCATTAAGTACTGGAAAAACTTTCCAAGAGCTAAGGTGGATACATCACTGCCCATTTTTAAATCAAGCTTGGCTGTTTTTCTAAAAGCTCTGCTCTGGTACAAACAGGAACATAAGAACGGCCCTACTGGGTCAGACCAAGGTCCATCTAGACCAGTATCCTGTCTTCCGACAGTGGCCAGTGCCAGGTGCCCCAGAGGGAATGAACAGACAGGTTATCATCAAGTGATCCATCCCCGGTCACCCATTCCCAGCTTCTGGCAAACAGAGGCTAGGGACACCATCCCTGCCCATCCTGGCTAATAGCCATTGATGGACCTATCCTCCATGAATTTATCTAGTTCTTTTTTTAACCCTGTTATAGTCTTGGCCTTCACAACATCTTCTGGCAAAGAGTTCCACAGGTTGACCGAGGGCTGTGTGAAGAAATACTTCCTTTTGTTTGTTTTAAACCTGCTGCCTATTAACTTCATTTGGTGACCTCTAGTTCGTGTGTTATGAGGAGTAAATTACACTTCCTTACTTACTTTCTCCACACCAGACATGATTTTATAGTGTAACCCTTCTGCCCATCTAAGTTGGCAGCAACAAGGGCCGGGTTCTGTATCTAGGGGTTCCGCTTCAATAACACAGTGCAAAACCGGCTCGAGCCCCCACCCAGTGACCTGGGACAATTACATACCACCCCCTGGGTGCCTCTAAGAGGCAATACTTCCCCTCTCGCAAGCACGGAGTCTGAGTGTAACAGAAAATGTTTAATAACATGAGGTAAACGACATAGCATTAAATTGGGAAAACACCACAACTAGAGTTCATAGACCAAACCATGAGCGAAGACCCACCCCAGCAAATTGGGCCGTGTCCTCTCCCGTTGGTTCTTGAAACCAGCGACCCAAGAATCACCAAAGTCCCAAAAGTCCGACAACCCCCCAAAGTCTCTGTCCCTGATCAGTGCAGCCCCAGAGTTCAAAAGGGGTGTGTGTGTGTGAGCAGGGTGTTAAGGGGCACCTTACGTGATCCGAGGCCAACTGACTGCTTCTCCGTGGGTTCCACCCAGCCTTCACCACGAACTGCTCCACTCCACCCGCAGTCCCACTCCTGCCGTCCCACGAACTGCTCTGGCAGCTGCTCCGCTCACCGACCTGTGAGCCGTGCCGCTCCGCTCACCAACCTGTGAGCCGCGCCGCTCTGCCCCGCTCCGCTCCGCTCACCGACCTGTGAGCCGTGCCGCTCCGCACCGCTCCGCTCCGCTCACCGACCTGTGAGCCGTGCCGCTCCGCTCCGCTCACCGACCTGTGAGCCGCTCCGCTCCGCTCCAGCCGTCCCTTGGGCCGCTCCCACAAGGCTCTGCTCTGCTAGCTGCTCCTCCAGCCGCTCCACTCACCGACCTGTGAGTCACTCAGCACCACTCCAACCGTCCCACAAGGCTCCACTCTGCTAGCTGCTCTGCCAGCCGCTTAGCATTATAGCTTCAAGCTCCCCCACTAGTTAACACCGCCTCAGTGATCTCAGCTCTTTTGTGATTTCAGCTCATAGTAGGGGAGCCCCAGTGCTAGTGCACCACTGGCCCAAAGTGAATTCAGTTCAGCAGTCTGTAACTAGACTTCTAATGGAATCAAAAGTTAGCTCTGATATTCAACAGTGGAGAGAGGAGGTAGTGCAATTGGTGTTTCAACCCCTCAGAGAGGGGGCCCATCCCATCAGGTACAAATACCTGTCCCCATCCTCTCTCAATTCACTGGGTTTTGTAACCCATGCCCCTTGACAAGCACATGCTACTTAGGTAATGGTGAATGACTCACTCAGTCCTTCTGTCATACACAGTTCCACTGGCCTTGATTCACAGAATCAGGGTAACAAAACTTTATTCTTCCTGCCCCAATAACAGAGAAACTGGGGATTCCACACCAGCCAAAGTAACCACTTTGAGTTGCTGTTGTTTCATGCCAGGCGAGTGGGTGTGCCTATGCAAACAAGATCAGCCCCTGGAGTTCTTTTCCACACTCGCCATAATTCACCACCAGATGTCAGGGTAGAGCTCATCCTGACTCTGCTTACATCAGCTCTCAGTCATATCGCCCCTTAGTCGTCTCTTTTCCAAGCTGAAAAGTCCCAGTCTTATTCATCTCTCCTCAGCAGAAGCCGTTCCATACCCCTAATCATTTTTGCTGCCCTTTTCTGAACCTTTTCCAATTCCAATTGATCTTTTTTGAGATGGGACGACACATCTGCTTGCAGGATTCAAGATGGGGGCGTACCATGGATTTATAATTCAGGGAAGTGCCATGGTCTGTTTTACGCAGGGGGTCAGACTAGATGATCACAATGGTCCCTTCTGCCTTTATAATCAACAATTCTATGATGAGACAGAGTTGAGCAGCTGCAGTTGAACCAGTACTCTGGTCACTGCAGCTCTGATTAATTACTGCAGAACAGGCCGTGTTAAGAAGAGCTGTGCCTAACTGATGGGTGTAGGAGAGCTGGCAGGCTAATTAAGACATTAGGCAGTGGATACAAAAAGGCACAGGAAGGAAGTGGGGTGGGAGAAGGAGGAAACAGTCAGAGAGAGATTGATCTTCCCTGCTTGCCTGAGGAGCAGGGCCAGCTCCAGGCACCAGGCACCCAAGCACATGCTTGGGGCGGCACCTGGTAAGGGGCGGCGGGGGGCGGCGCGGCATTCCATT